>NW_024754147.1:0-52806 GCF_018991925.1 Homarus americanus
GACTTTGTTAGACTCGAACAGGGGACTTTGTTATACTCGACCAGGGGACTTTATTATACTCGATTAGGCGGCTTAGTTATACTCGATCAGGTGACTTTGTTATACTCGATGAGGGGCTTTTCTTATACTTGATCAGGGGCCTTTGTTATACTAGATCAGTGGACTTTGTTATACTCGATTAGGGGCCTTTTTTGACTCGATCAGAGGCCTTTGTTATACTCGATCAGGGGACTTTCTTATACCCGATCAAGGGACTTTTTTATACTCGAGCAGGGGGCTTTGTTATACTCGATGATGGGACTTTGTTATATTCAATGAGGAGGATTTGTTATACTCGATCAGGGGACTTTGCTATACTCGACCAGGGGACTTCTATACTCGACCAGGGACTTTATACCTGACCATGGACTTTGTTATACTCGATGAGGGGCTTTTCTTATACTTGATCAGGGGCCTTTGTTATACTAGATCAGTGGACTTTGTTATACTCGATTAGGGGCCTTTTTTGACTCGATCAGAGGCCTTTGTTATACTCGATCAGGGGACTTTCTTATACCCGATCAAGGGACTTTTTTATACTCGAGCAGGGGGCTTTGTTATACTCGATGATGGGACTTTGTTATTTTCGATGAGGAGGATTTGTTATACTCGATCAGGGGACTTTGCTATACTCGACCAGGGGACTTTGCTATACTCGACCAGGGGACTTTTTTATACCTGACCAATGGACTTTGTTATACTAGATGAGGGACCTTTGTTATACTCGATCAGGGAACTTTTTTATACTCGACCAGAGGACTTTGTTATACTGGATCAGGGGATATGTTATACTCGATCACTGGACTTGTTATACTCGATTAGGGGCCGTTGTTTTACTCGATGAGGGGGCTTTGTTATATGCGACCAGGGGTCTTTTTTATACTTGTTCAGCAAACTTTGTTATAATCAACCAGGGGACTTTTTCAAAATTAAACAGGGTCTTTGTTATACTCAACCAGAGGACTTTGTTATACTCGATCAGGTGACTTTGTTATACTCGATCAGGGGACTTTGTTATACTCGATCAAGGGACTTTGTTATACTCAATCACGGGACTTTGTTATGCTCGATCAGGGGACTTTGTTATACTCAACCAGAGGACATTGTTATACTCGATCAGGGGACTTTGTTATACTCAATCAGGGGACTTTGTTATACTCGATCAGGGGACGTTGTTATACTCGATCAGGGGACTTTGTTATAATCAATCAGGGGACTTTGTTATACTCAACCAGAGGACTTTGTGATACTCGATCAGGGGACTTTGTTATACTCATCAGGGGACTTTTGTTATACTCGATCATGGGACTTTGTTATACTCAATCAGGACTTTGTTATACTCAATCAGGGACTTTTTATACTCGATCAGGGACTTTGTTATACTCAATCAGTTTTGTTGGATCAACCCAGGACTTTTGTTATACTCGATGAGGACTTTGTTATATACTCGATCAGGACTTTGTTATACTCGATCAGGGGACTTTGTTATACTCAATCAGGGACTTTGTTATGCTCGATCAGGGGACTTTGTTATACTCCCAGAGGACTTTGTTATAGATCAGGGACTTTATACTCAACCAGAGGACTTTGTTATACTCGATCAGGGGACTTTGTTATACTCAATCAGGGGACTTTGTTATGCTCGATCTGGGGACTTTGTTATCCTCGATCAGGGGACTTTGTTATACTCGACCAGATTTGTTATACTCGATCAAAGGACTTTGTTATACTCGATCTGGGGACTTTGTTATACTCGACCAGGGGACTTTCTTATACTTGACCAATGGACTTTGTTATACTCAATGAGGGGCCTTTGTTATACTCGATCATGTGACTTTCTTATACTCGACCAGGGGACTTTGTTATATGCGATCAGGGGACTTTTTTACACTCGATCAGGGGTCTTTGTTATACTCAACCAGAGGACTTTGCTATACTCGATCAGGGGACTTTGTTATACTCAATCCGGGGACTTTGTTATACTCGATGAGGCGCCTTTGTTATACTCGACCAGGGGACTTTGTTATATTCGATCAAGGGACTTTTGTTTTCTCGATCAGGGGACTTTGTTATACTCGACGAGGGGCCTTTGTTATACTCGATCACCGGACTTTGTTATACTCGATAAGGGGACTTTGTTATACTCGATAAGGGGAATTTGTTATACGCGATAAGGGGACTTTGTTAGACTCGAACAGGGGACTTTGTTATACTCGACCAGGAGACTTTGTTATACTCGATTAGGCGGCTTTGTTATACTCGATGAGGGGACTTTGTTATACTCGATGAGAGGCCTTTGTTATACTCGATCTGGGGCCTTTGTTATACTAGATCAGAGGACTTTGTTATACTTGACCAATGGACTTTGTTATACTCGATGAGGGTCCTTTGTTATACTCGGTCTGGGGACTTTGTTATACTCGAGCAGGGGACTTTGTTATATTCCATCAGGGGACTTTTTTATACTCGACCAGAGGACTTTGTTATACTCGATTAGGGGACTTTGTTATACTCGACCAGGGGACTTTCTTATACTTGACAAATGGATTTTGTTATACTCAATGAGGGGCCTTTGTTATACTCGATCAGGGGACTTTGTTATACTCGACCAGTGGACTTTGTTATATGCGATCAGGGGACTTTTTTATATTCGATGAGGGGGCTTTGTTATACTCGACCAAGTGACTTTGTTACACTTGATTAGGGGACTTTGTTATACTCGATGAGGGGTCTTTGTTATACTCAATCAAGGGACTTTGTTATACTCGAATAGGGGCCTTTATTATACTCGATGAGGGGGCTTTGTTATACTCGACCAGGGGACTTTGCTATACTCGAGCATAGGACTTTGGTATATTCGATCAGGGGATATGTTATTCTCGATCAGGGGACTTTGTTATACTTGATTAGGGGACTTTATTATACTCGATCAGGGGACTTTGCTATACTCCACCAGGGACTTTGTTATACTCGATCAGGGGATATGTTATACTCGATCAGGGGACTTTGTCTTACTCGATGAGGGCCCTTTGTTATACTCGACCAGGGGACTTTGTTATAATCGATCAGGGGACTTTGTTATGCTTGATCTGGGTACTTAGTTATACTGCGCCAGGAGACGTTGTTATACTCGATGAGGGGATATGTTATACTCGATCAGTATCTTTGTTATATTGGACCAGGGGACTTTGTTATACTCGATCAGGGACTTTGTTATACTCGATGAGGGGACTTTGTTATACTCGTCCAGGGGACTTTGTTATACTCGGTTCAGGGGTCTTTGTTATACTCGTCCAGTGGGCTTTGTTATACTAGGATCAGGGGACTTTGTTATACTCGATCAAGGGACTTTGTCTTACTCGATGAGGGCCCTTTGTTATACTCGACCAGGGGACTTTGTTATAATCGATCAGGGGACTTTGTTATGCTCGATCTGGGTACATAGTTATACTGCGCCAGGAGACGTTGTTATACTCGATGAGGGGATATGTTATACTCGATCAGGGTCTTTGTTATATTGGACCAGGGGACTTTGTTATACTCGATCAGGGACTTTGTTATACTCGATCAGGGGACTTTGTTATACTTGTCCTGGGGGCTTTGTTATACTCGATCAGGGGACTTTGTTATACTCGATTAGGGACTTTGTTATACTCGATGAGGGGGCTTTGTTATACTCGATCAGGGGATATGTTATACTCGATCACTGGACTTGTTATACTCGATTAGGGGCCGTTGTTTTACTCAATGAGGGGGCTTTGTTATATTCGACAAGGGGTCTTTTTTATACTTGTTCAGCGAACTTTGTTATACTCAACCAGGGGACTTTTTCAAAATTAAACAGGGTCTTTGTCATACTCGATCAGGGGAATTTTGTTATACTCGATCAGGGGATATGTTATATTCGATCAGGGGACATTGTTATACTCAACCAGAGGACGTTGTTATACTCGATCAGGGGACTTTGTTATACTCGATCAGGGGAGTTTGTTATACTCGATCAGGGGACTTTGTTATACTCAATCACGGGACTTTGTTATGCTCGATCAGGGGACTTTGTTATACTCAACCAGAGGACATTGTTATACGCGATCAGGGGACTTTGTTATACTCAATCAGGGGACTTGGTTATACTCGATCAGGGGACGTTGTTATACTCGATCAGGGGACTTTGTTATACATAATCAGGGGACTTTGTTATACTCAACCAGAGGACTTTGTGATACTCGATCAGGGGACTTTGTTATACTCGATCAGGGGACTTTGTTATACTCGATCATGGGACTTTGTTATACTCAATCAGGGGACTTTGTTATACTCAATCAGGGAACTTTGTTATACTCGATCAGGGGACTTTGTTATACTCAATCAGGGGACTTTGTTATACTCAACCAGAGGACTTTGTTATACTCGATCATGGGACTTTGTTATACTCGATCAGGGGACTTTGTTACTTCTTAGATCGGGACATTATACTCAATCAGGGACTTTGTTGTTATGCTCGATCAGGGGACTGTTATACTCAACCCAGAGGGACTTTGTTATGCTCGATCAGAGACTTTGTTATACTCAACCAGAGGACTTACTCAATCAGGGGACTTTGTTACGCTCGATCTGTGGACTTTGTTATCCTCGATCAGGGGACTTTGTTATACTCGACCAGGGTACTTTGTTATACTCGATCAAAGGACTTTCTTATACTCGATCTGGGGACTTTGTTATACTCGACCAGGGGACTTTCTTATACTTGACCAATGGACTTTGTTATACTCAATGAGGGGCCTTTGTTATACTCGATCAGGTGACTTTCCTATACTCGACCAGGGGACTTTGTTATATGCGATCAGGGGACTTTTTTATACTCGATCAGGGGTCTTTGTTATACTCAACCAGAGGACTTTGTTATACTCGACCAGGGGACTTTGTTATACTCGATCAGGGGACTTTGTTATATTCGATCAAGGGACTTTTGTTTTCTCGATCAGGGGACTTTGTTATACTCGACGAGGGGCCTTTGTTATACTCGATCACCGGACTTTGTTATACTCGATAAGGGGACTTTGTTATACTCGAAAAGGGGAATTTGTTATACGCGATAAGGGGACTTTGTTAGACTCGAACAGGGGACATTGTTATACTCGACCAGGAGACTTTGTTATACTCGATTAGGCGGCTTGGTTATACTCGATGAGGGGACTTTGTTATACTCGATGAGAGGCCTTTGTTATACTCGATCTGGGGCCTTTGTTATACTAGATCAGAGGACTTTGTTATACTTGACCAATGGACTTTGTTATACTCGATGAGGGTCCTTTGTTATTCTCGGTCTGGGGACTTTGTTATACTCGAGCAGGGGACTTTGTTATACTCCATCAGGGGACTTTTTTATACTCGACCAGAGGACTTTGTTATACTCGATTAGGGGACTTTGTTATAATCGACCAGGGGACTTTCTATACTTGACTAATGGATTTTGTTATACTCAATGAGGGGCCTTTGACATACTCGATCAGGGGACTTTGTTATACTCGACCAGTGGAATTTGTTATATGCAATCAGGGGACTTTTTTATATTCGATGAGGGGGCTTTGTTATACTCGACCAAGGGACTTTGTTATACATGATTAGGGGACTTTGTTATACTCGATCAGGGGTCTTTGTTATACTCAATCAGGGGACTTTGTTATACTCGAATAGGGGCCTTTATTATACTCGATGAGGGGGCTTTGTTATACTCGACCAGGGGACTTTGCTATACTCGAGCATAGGACTTTGGTATATTCGATCAGGGGATATGTTATACTCGATCAGGGGACTTTTGTTATACTTGATTAGGGGACTTTATTATACTCGATCAGGGGACTTTGCTATACTCCACCAGGGACTTTGTTATACTCGATCAGGGGATATGTTATACTCGATCAGGGGACTTTGTCTTACTCGATGAGGGCCCTTTGTTATACTCGACCAGGGGACTTTGTTATAATCGATCAGGGGACTTTGTTATGCTCGATCTGGGTACTTAGTTATACTGCGCCAGGAGACGTTGTTATACTCGATGAGGGGATATGTTATACTCGATCAGGGTCTTTGTTATATTGGACCAGGGGACCTTGTTATACTCGATCAGGGACTTTCTTATACTCGATCAGGGGACTTTGTTATACTCGTCCAGGGGACTTTGTTATACTCTGTTCAGGGGTCTTTGTTATACTCGTCCAGTGGGCTTTGTTATACTAGGATCAGGGGACTTTGTTATACTCGATCAAGGGACTTTGTCTTACTCGATGAGGGCCCTTTGTTATACTCGACCAGGGGACTTTGTTATAATCGATCAGGGGACTTTGTTATGCTCGATCTGGGTACATAGTTATACTGCGCCAGGAGACGTTGTTATACTCGATGAGGGGATATGTTATACTCGATCAGGGTCTTTGTTATATTGGACCAGGGGACATTGTTATACTCGATCAGGGACGTTGTTATACTCGATCAGGGAACTTTGTTATACTTGTCCTGGGGGCTTTGTTATACTCGATCAGGGGACTTTGTTATACTCGATTAGGGACTTTGTTATACTTGACAAGGGGACTTTTTTATACCATACCAATGGACTTTGTTATACTCGATGAGGGGCCTTTGTTATACTCGATCTGGGGACTTTGTTATACTCGACCAGGGGACTTTGTTATATGCGATCAGGGGACCTTTTTATACTCGATCAGGGGACTTTGTTATACTCAACCAGAGGACTTTGCTATACTCGATCAGTGGACTTTGATATACTCAATCAGGGGACTTTGTTATACTCGATGAGGGGGCTTTGTTATACTCGATGAGGGGGCTTTGTTATACTCGACCAGGGGACTTTGTTATACTCGATCAGGGGACTTTGTTATACTCGATGAGGGGACTTTGTTTTACGCAATCAGGGGGCTTTGTTATACTCGATGAGGGGATATGTTATACTCGATCAGGGTCTTTGTTATATTGGACCAAGGGACTTTGTTATACTCGATCAAGGACTTTGTTATACTCGACCAGGGGACTTTGTTATACTTGATGAGGGGCTTTTCTTATACTTGATCAGGGGCCTTTGTTATCCTAGATCAGTGGACTTTGTTATACTCGATTAGGGGCCTTTTTTGACTCGATTAGGGGCCTTTGTTATACTCGATCAGGGGACTTTCTTATACCCGATCAAGGGACTTTCTTATACTCGAGCAGGGGGCTTTGTTATACTCGATGATGGGCCTTTGTTATATTATATGAGGAGGATTTGTTATACTCGATCAGGGGACTTTGCTATACTCGATCAGGGGACTTTTTTATACCTGACCAATGGACTTTGTTATACTAGATGAGAGGCCTTTGTTATACTTGATCAATGGACTTTGTTATACTCAATGAGGGACCTTCGTTATACTCGATCAGGGGACTTTTTTATACTCGACCAGAGGACTTTGTTATACTCGATCAGGGGATATGTTATACTCGATCACTGGAATTTGTTATACTCGATTAGGGGCCGTTGTTTTACTCGATGAGGGGGCTTTGTTATATTCGACCAGGGGTCTTTTTTATACTTGATCAGGGAACTTTGTTATACTCAACCAGGGGACTTTTTCAAAATTAAACAGGGGACTTTGTCATACTCGATCAGGGGAATTTTGTTATACTCGATCAGGGGATATGTTATAGTCGATCAGGGGACTTTGTTATAATCAACCAGAGGACTTTGTTATACTCGATCAGGGGACTTTGTTATACTCGATCAGGGGACTTTGTTATACTCGATCAGGGGACTTTGTTATACTCAATCACGGGACTTTGTCATGCTCGATCAGGGGACTTTGTTATACTCAACCAGAGGACTTTGTTATACTCGATCAGGACCTTTTTGTTATACTCCAATCAGGGGACTTTGTTATACTCGATCAGGGACTTTGTTATACTGATCAGGGACTTGGTTATACTCAACCAGGGATCTTTGTTATTCTCAACCAGAGACTTTGTGATACCGATCAGGGGACTGATATACTCGATCAGGGGATTTTGTTATACTCGATCAGGGGACTTGTTATACTCGTCTAGGGGGCTTTTTTATACTCAATTAGGGGACTTTGTTATACTAGAACAGGGGACTTTGTTATACTCGACCAGAGGACTTTGTTATACTCGATCAGGGGATATGTTATACTCGATCAGGGGACTTTGTTATACTCAATCAGGGGACTTTGTTATACTTGATTAGGAACTTTGTTGGTTTCCGGGATCAGGGACTTTTGCTTGGCACTCAACCAGAGTGACCTTTGTTATACCCGGATCAGGGACTTTGTTATACTCAACCAGAGGATCCCTTTGTTATACTAGATCAGGGACTTGTTATACTCCAATCAGGGACTTGTTATGCCTGGATCTGGGGACTTTGTTATCCTCGATCAGGGGACTTTGTTATTCCTTTAATCAGGGTACTCTTTTGTTATACTCGATCAAAGGACTTTGTTATACTCGATCTGGGGACTTTGTTATACCTTTGACTAGGGACTTTTCTATACTTGACCAATGGACTTTTGTTATACTCCAATGAGGCCTTTGTTATACTCGATTAGGTGACTTTCTTATACTCGACCAGGGGACTTTCTTATATGCGATCAGGGGACTTTTTTATACTCAATCAGGGGTCTTTGTTATACTCAACCAGAGGACTTTGCTATACTCGATCAGGGGACTTTGTTATACTCAATCAGGGGACTTTGTTATACTCGATGAGGGGCCTTTGTTATACTCGATGAGGGGGCTTTGTGATACTCGACCAGGGGACTTTGTTATACTCGACCAGGGGACTTTGTTATACTCGATCAGGGGACTTTGTTATATTCGATCAAGGGACTTTTGTTTTCTCGATCAGGAGACTTTGTTATACTCGACGAGGGGCCTTTGTTATACTCGATCACCGGACTTTGTTATACTCGATAAGGGGACTTTGTTATACTCGATAAGGGGAATTTGTTATACTCGTCCAGTGGGCTTTGTTATACTAGGATCAGGGGACTTTGTTATACTCGATCAAGGGACTTTGTCTTACTCGATGAGGGCCCTTTGTTATACTCGACCGGGGGACTTTCTTATACCTGACCAATGGATTTTGTTATACTCAATGAGGGGCCTTTGTTATACTCGATGAGGGACTTTGTTATACTCGACCAGTGGGCATTGTTATATGCGATCAGGGGACTTTTTTATATTCGATGAGGGGGCTTTATTATACTCGACCAGGGGACTTTGTTTTACTTGATTAGGGGACTTTGTTAGACTCGATCAGGGCACTTTGTTATACTCAATCAGGGGACTTTGTTATACTCGAATAGGGGCCTTTAATATACTCGATGAGGGGGCTTTGTTATACTTGACCAGGGGACTTTGCTATACTCGAGCAGAGGACTTTGGTAAATTCGATCATGGGATATGTTATACTCGATCAGGGGACTTTGTTATACTTGATCAGAGACTTTGTTATACTCGAACAGGGGCCTTTGTTATACTCGATTAGAAAACTTTGTTATACTCGACCAGGGGACTTTGCTATACTCCACCAGGGACTTTGTTATACTCGATCAGGGGATATGTTATACTCGCTTCAGGGGTCTTTGTTATACTCGTACAGTGGGCTTTGTTATACAAGGATCAGGGAACTTTGTTATACTCGAACAAGGGACTTTGTCTTACTCGACGAGGGCCCTTTGTTATACTCGACCAGGGGACTTTGTTATAATCGATCAGGGGACTTTGTTATGCTCGATCTGGGTACTTAGTTATACTGCGCCAGGAGACGTTGTTATACTCGATGAGGGGATATGTTATACTCGATCAGGGTCTTTGTTATATTGGACCAGGGGACCTTGTTATACTCGATCAGGGACTTTCTTATACTCGATCAGGGGACTTTGTTATACTCGTCCAGGGGACTTTGTTATACTCGGTTCAGGGGTCTTTGTTATACTCGTCCAGTGGGCTTTGTTATACTAGGATCAGGGGACTTTGTTATACTCGATCAAAGGACTTTGTCTTACTCAATGAGGGCCCTTTGTTATACTCGACCAGGTGACTTTGTTATAAACGATCAGCGGACTTTGTTATGCTCGATCTGGGGACTTTGTTATACTGCGCCAGGAGACGTTGTTATACTCGATGAGGGGATATGTTATACTCGATCAGGGTCTTTGTTATATTGGACCAGGGGACTTTATTATACTTGATCAGGGACTTTGTTATACTCGATCAGGTGACTTTGTTATACTCGACCAGAGGACTTTTTTTATACTCGATCAGGGGATATGTTATACTCGATGAGGGGATTTTCTATACTTGATTAGGGGACTTTGTTATACTCGATCAGGGGAATTTTGTTAAACTCGATCAGAGGACTTTGTTATACTCGACCAGGGGCCTCTGTTATACTCGATAAGAAAACTTTGTTATACCCGACCAAGGGACTTTGTTATACTCGATCAAGGGACTTTTGTTATACTCGATCAGGGGACTTTGTTATACTCGACCAGGGGCCTTTGTTATACTCGATCACCGGACTTTGTTATACTAGATAAGGGACTTTGTTATACACGATAAGGGGAATTTGTTATACTCGATAAGAGGACTTTGTTAGACTTGAACAGGGGACTTTGTTATACTCGAACAGGGGATTTTGTTATACTCGATTAGGCGGCTTTGTTATACTCGATCAGGGGACTTTGTTATACCCGATGAGGGGCCTTGTTATACTCGATTAGAACCTTGTTATACTCTGATCAGGGACTTTGAGCACTCGACTGTGACTTTCTTTATACCGAACAGGTGGGCCAGTTATACTCGGATCAGGGACTCGGTTATACCCATGAGTGGCGGCTTTATAGCCTGGATCAGGGACTTTGCTATACTTGACCAATGGACTTTGTTATACTCGATGAAGACCTTTGTTATACTCGATCTGGGGACTCTGTTATACTCGAGCAGGGGACTTTGTTATACTCCATCAGGGGACTTTTTTATTCTCGACCAGAGGACTTTGTTATACTCGATCAGAGGACTTTGTTATACTCGACCAGGGGACTTTTTTATACTTGACCAATGGACTTTGTTATACTCAATGAGGGGCCTTTGTTATACTCGATAAGGGGACTTTGTTATACTCGACCAGGGGACTTTGTTATATGCGATCAGGGGACTTTTTTATACTCCATCAGGGACTTTGTTATACTCAACCAGAGGACTTTGTTATACTCGATAAGGGGACTTTGTTTTACTCAATCAGGGGACTTTGTTTTACTCGATTAGAGACCTTTATTATACTCGATGAGGGGACTTTGTTATACTCGACAAGGGGACTTTTTTATAATTAATCAGGGGTCTTTGTCATACTCGATCAGTGGACTTTGCTATATTTGACCAATGGACTTTGCTATACTCGATGTGGGAGATTGTTATACTCGATGAGGGGACTTTGCTATTCTCGACCAGTGGACTTTGTTATAATCGATTCGGGGACATTGTTATGCTCGATATGGGGACTTTTTTAAACTGGGCTAGGGGACTTTTTTCTACCTGATCGGGGGACTTTGTTATACTCGATCAAGGGACTTTGTTATACTCGATAAGGGGACTTTGTTATACTCGATAAGAGGAATTTGTTATACTCGATCAGGGGACTTTGTCTTACTCGATCAGGGGACTTTGTTATACTGGACCAGGGGACTTTTTTATACCCGATCGGGGGACTTTGTTATACTCGATAAGGGGACTTTGTTATACTCGATAAGAGGAATTTGTTTTACTCGATTAGGGGACTTTGTCTTACTCGATCAGGGCCCTTTGCTATACTCGACCAGGGGACTTTGTTATAATCGATCAGGGGACTTTGTTATGCTCGATATGGGAACTTTGTTATCCTGGGACAGGGTACGTTTTTATACTCGACCAGGGGACTTTGTTATACTAGTATCAGGGGACTTTGTTATTCTCGACTAGGGGACTTTGTTATACTCAGTCAGGGACTTTGTTATTATCGATCAGGGGACTTTGTTATGCTCGATCTGGGGACTTTGTTATGCTGGGCCAGGAGACTTTGTTATACTCGATCAGGGGACTTTGTTATACTCGATTAGGCGCTTAGTTATACTCGATCAGGTGACTTTGTTATACTCGATGAGGGGCTTTTCTTATACTTGATCAGGGGCCTTTGTTATACTAGATCAGTGGACTTTGTTATACTCGATTAGGGGCCTTTTTTGGACTCGATCAGGGGCCTTTGTTATACTCGATCAGGGGACTTTCTTATACCCGATCAAGGGACTTCTTACACTCGAGCAGGGGGCTTTGTTATACTCGATGAGGTGACTTTGTTATATTCGATGAGGAGGCTTTGTTATACTCGATCAGGGGACTTTGCTATACTCGACCAGGGGACTTTGTTATATTCGATCAGGGGACTTGCTATACTCGACCAGGGGACTTTTTTATACCTGACCAATGGACTTTGTTATACTAGATAAGAGGCCTTTGTTATACTTGATCAATGGACTTTGTTATACTCAATGAGTGACCTTTGTTATAGTCGATCAGGGGACTTTTTTATACTCGACCAGAGGACTTTGTTATACTCGATGAGGGGATATGTTATACTCGATCACTGGACTTTGTTATACTCGATTAGGGGCCTTTGTTTTACTCGATGAGGGGGCTTTGTTATACTCGACCAGGGGACTTTTTTATACTCGATCAGGGAACTTTGTTATACTCACCCAGGGGACATTTTCAAAATTAAACAGGGGACTTTGTCATACTCGATCAGGGGAATTTTGTTATACTCGATCAGGGGATATGTTATATTCGATCAGGGGACTTTGTTATACTCCACCAGAGGACTTTGTTATACTCGATCAGGGGAGTTTGTTATACTCAATCAGGGGACTTTGTTATACACGATGAGGGGCTTTTGTTATCCTCGATCAGGGGACTTTGTTATACTCGACCAGGGGACTTTTTTATACTCGATCAGGGGACTTTGTTATACTCGACCAGAGGACTTTGTTATACTCGATCAGGGGATATGTTATACTCGATGAGGGGACTTTGCTATACTTGATTAGGGGACTTTGTTATACTCGATCAGGGAATTTTGTTATACTCGATCAGAGGACTTTGTTATACTCGACCAGGGGCCTTTGTTATACTCGATAAGAAACTTTGTTATACTCGACTTTGTTATACTCGACGGTACTTTGTTATACTCGATCAAGGGACTTTTGTTATACTCGATCAGGGGACTTTCTTATACTCGTCCAGGGGCCTTTGTTATACTCGATCAGGAGACTTTGTTATACTCGTTAAGGGGACTTTGTTATACTCGATAAGGGGAATTTGTTATACTCGATAAGGGGACTTTGTTAGACTCGAACAGGAGACTTTGTTATACTCGACGAGGGGACTTTGTTATACTCGTCCAGGGGGCTTTGTTATACTCGATCAGGGGACTTTCTTATACTCGATCAGGGGACTTTGTCTTACTCGATCAGGGCCCTTTGCTATACTCGACCAGGGGACTTTGTTATAATCGATCAGGGGACTTTGTTATGCTCGATATGGGGACTTTGTTATACTGGGCCAGGGGACTTTTTTATGCTCGATGAGGGGACTTTGTTATACTCGATCAAGGGACTTTTGTTATACTTGATCAGGGGACATTGTTATACTCGACCAGGGGCCTTTGTTATACTCGATCACCGGACTTTGTTATACTCGATAAGGGGTCTTTGTATTACTCGATAAGGGGAATTTGTTATACTCGATAAGGGGACTTTGTTAGACTCGAACAGGGGACTTTGTTATACTCGACCAGGGGACTTTGTTATCCTCGATTAGGCGGCTTAGTTATACTCGATCAGGTGACTTTGTTATACTCGATGAGGGGCTTTTCTTATACATGATTAGGGGCCTTTGTTATACTAGATCAGTGGACTTTGTTAAACTCGATTAGGGGCCTTTTTTGGACTCGATCAGGGGCCTTTGTTATACTCGATCAGGGGACTTTCTTATACCCGATCAAGGGACTTTCTTATACTCGAGCAGGGGGCTTTGTTATACTCGATGAGGGGACTTTGTTATATTCGATGAGGAGGTTTTGTTATACTCGATCAGGGGACTTTGCTATACTCGACCAGGGGACTTTATTATATTCGATCAGGGGACTTGCTATACTCGACCAGGGGACTTTTTTATACCTGACCAATGGACTTTGTTATACTCAATGAGTGACCTTTGTTATAGTCGATCAGGGGACTTTTTTATACTCGACCAGAGGACTTTGTTATACTCGATGAGGGGATATGTTATACTCGATCACTGGAATTTGTTATACTCGATTAGGGGCCTTTGTTTTACTCGATGAGGGGGCTTTGTTATACTCGACGAGGGGACTTTTTTATACTCGATCAGGGAACTTTGTTATACTCAACCAGGGGACTTTTTTCAAAATTAAACAGGGGACTTTGTCATACTCGATCAGGGGAATTTTGTTATACTCGATCAGGGGATATGTTATATTCGATCAGGGGACTTTGTTATACTCAACCAGAGGACTTTGTTATACTCGATCAGGGGAGTTTGTTATACTCAATCTGGGGAATTTGTTATACTCGATGAGGGGCTTTTGTTATCCTCGATCAGGGGACTTTGTTATACTCGACCAGGGGACTTTTTTATACTCGATCATGGGACTTTGTTATACTCGACCAGAGGACTTTGTTATACTCGATCAGGGGATATGTTATACTCGATGAGGGGACTTTGCTATAATTGATTAGGGACTTTGTTATAATCGAC
This sequence comes from Homarus americanus, assembly GCF_018991925.1. NCBI lineage: Eukaryota > Metazoa > Arthropoda > Malacostraca > Decapoda > Nephropidae > Homarus > Homarus americanus. Next base: position 14,917 of record NW_024754147.1, read on the forward strand.
TAGGGGCCTTTGTTTTACTCGATAAGAAAATTTGTTATACTCGACCAGGGTACTTTGTTATACTCGATCAAGGGACTTTTGTTATACTCGATCAGGGGACTTTGTTATACTCGTCCAGGGGCCTTTGTTATACTCGATCACTAGACTTTGTTATGCTCGTTAAAGGGACTTTGTTATACTCGATAAGGGGAATTTGTTATACTCGATAAGGGGACTTTGTTAGACTCGAACAGGGGACTTTGTTATACTCGACCAGGGAACTTTGTTATACTCGATTAGGCGGATTTGTTATTCTCGATCAGGGGACTTTGTTATACTCGAACAGGGGCCTATGTTATACTCGAGAAGGGGGCTGTGTTAAACTCGATCAGGGGACTTTGTTATACTCGATCTGGAGGCTTCGTTATTCTCGATCAGGGGACTTTGCTATACTCGACCAGGGGACTTTGTTATACTCGATCAGGGGTCTTTGTTATACTCGACCAGGGGTCTTTTTTATACTTGACCAATGGACTTTGTTATACTCGATGATAGGCTTTTGTTGTACTCGATCTGGCGACTTTATTATACTCGAGCAGGGGACTTTGTTATACTTCATCAGGGGACTTCGTTATACTCAATCAGGGGACTTTGTTATACTCGATTAGGGCCCTTTGTTATACTCGATGAGAGGGCTTTGTTATACTCGACCAGGGGACTTTGTTATACTCGATCAGGGGACTTTGTTATACTCGACCAGGGGACTTTTTTATAATTAATCAGGGGACTTTGTCATACTCGATCAGTGGACTTTCCTATATTTGACCAATGGACTTTGCTATACTCGATGAGGGGCTTTTGTTATACTCGATCTGGGGACTTTGTTATTATCGACCAGGAGACTTTGTTATACTCGATCATGGGACTTTGTTATACTCGAGCAGAGGACTTTGCTATACTCGATCAGGGGATATGTTATACTCGATCAGGGGACTTTGTTATACTTGATTAGGGGACTTTGTTATACTCGATCAGGGGACTTTGTTATATTCGATCAGAAGACTTTGTTATACCCGACGAGGGGCCTTTGCTATACGATTAGAAAACTTTGTTATACTCTAATTAGGGGACTTGTTATACCGTGATCAGGGGACTTTGTTATACCGCGATCAATAGGCTTTGTTATACTTGATGAGGGGACTTGCTATACTCGACCAGGGGAGTTTGTTATACTCGATCAGGGGACTCTGTTATACTCGAGAGGACTTTGTTATACTCGATCAGGGGACTTTTTTATACTCGACCAGAGGACTTTGTTATACTCGATCAGGATCAGGGGACTTTGTTATGCTCGATCAGGGGACTTTGTCTTACTCGATCAGGGCCGTTTGTTATACTCGACCAGGAGAATTTGTTATAATCGATTAGGGGACTCTGTTATGCTCGATCTAGGGTCTTTGTTAAACTGGGCCAGGAGACGTTGTTATACTCGATCAAGGGATATGTTATACTCGATCAGGGGACTTTGTTATACTGGACCAGGGGACTTTTTATACTTGACCAACGGACTTTGTTATACTCGATAAGGGGCCTTTCTTATACTCGATCAGGGGACTTTGTTATACTCGAGCAGGGGACTTTGTTATATTCGATCAGGGGACTTTTTTATACTCGACCAGAGGACTTTGTTTTATTCGATTAGGGGACTTTGTTATACTCGACCAGGGGACTTTTTTATACTCGACCAGAGGACTTTGTTATACTCGAACAGGGGATATGTTATACTCGATCAGGGGACTTTGTTATACTCAACCAGAGGACTTTGTTATACTCAATCAGGGGACTTTGTTATACCTGGATTAGGGCCTTTTTTTATACTCGATGAGGGGCTTTGTTATACTCGACCAGGGGACTTTGCTATACTCGACCAGGGGACTTTGTTATACTCAATGAGGGACTTTGTTATACTCGACCAGGGTACTCTTTTATACTTGATCAGGGGACTTTGTCATACTCGATCAGTGGATTTTCCTATATTTGACCAATGGACTTTGCTATACTCGATGAGGGGCCTTTGTTATACTCGATCAGGGGACTTTGTTATACTCGACCAGTGGACTTTGTTATACTCGATCAGGGGATATGTTATCCTCGATCAGGGGACTTTGTTATAATTGATTAGAGGACTTTGTTATACTCGGCCAGGGGCCTTTGTTATCCTCGATTAGAAAACTTTGTAATACTCAACCAGGGGAATTTGTTATACTCCACCAGGGACTTTGTTATACTCGATCAGGGGATATGTTATACTCGATCAGGGGACTTTGTTATACTCGGTTCAGGGGACTTTGTTATAGTCGTCCAGGGGGCTTTGTTATACTAGGATCAGGGGACTTTGTTTTACTCGATCAGGGGACTTTGTCTTACTCGATCAGGGCCCTTTGCTATACTCGACCGGGGGACTTTGTTATAATCGATCAGGGGACTTTGGTATGCTCGATCTAGGGACTTTGTAATACTGGGCCAGGGGACTTTTTTATACTCGATCAGGGATCATTGTTACGCTGCACCAGGGGACATTTTTATTCTTGATTAGGGGACTTTGTTATACTCGGTTAGGGGACTTTTGTTACACTCGATCAGGGGACTTTTTTATACTCGACCAGGGGCCTTTGTTATACTCGAATAGGGGACTTTGTTTTACTCGATATGGGCACTTTGTTAGACTCGAACAGGGGACTTTGTTATACTCGATCAGGGGACTTTGTCTTACTCGATCAGGGCCCTTTGCTATACTCGACCGGGGGACTTTGTTATAATCGATCAGGGGACTTTGGTATGCTCGATCTAGGGACTTTGTTATACTGGGCCAGGGGACTTTTTTATACTCGATCAGGGGACTTTGTTATACTCGACCAGGGGACTTTTTTATAATTAATCAGGGGACTTTGTCATACTCGATGAGTGGACTTTCCTATATTTGACCAATGGACTTTGCTATACTCGATGAGGGGCTTTTGTTATACTCGATCTGGGGACTTTGTTATTATCGACCAGGAGACTTTGTCATACTCGATCATGGGACTTTGTTATACTCGAGCAGAGGACTTTGCTATACTCAATCAGGGGATATGTTATACTCGATCAAGGGACTTTGTTATACTTGATTAGGGGACTTTGTTATACTCGATCAGGGGACTTTGTTATACTCGAACAGAACACTTTGTTATACTCGACGAGGGGCCTTTGCTATACTCGATTAGAAAACTTTGTTATACTCGACCAGGGGACTTTGCTATACTCGATGAGGGGACTTTGATATACTCGATCAGGGACTTTGTTATACTCGTCCAGGGGGCTTTGTTATACTAGGATCAGGGGACTTTGTGATTCTCGTCCAGGGGACTTTGTTATACTCGAACAGAGGCCTTTCTTATACTCGGTCAGGGGACTTTGTTATGCTCGATCTGGGGAGTTTGTTATACTGGGCCAGGAAACTTTGTTATACTCGATCAGGGGATATGTTATACTCGATCAGGGGACTGCGTTAAACTGGAACAGGAGACTTTGTTATACTCGATCAGGGGACTTTGTTATATTCAATAAGGGGACTTAATGTTAGACTCGAACAGGGGACTTTTTTATACCTGACCAATGGACTTTGTTATACTCGATTAGGGGCCTTTGTTATACTAGATGAGGGGGCTTTGTTTTGCTCGACCAGGGGACTTTTTCATACTTGATCAGGGGACTTTGTCATACTCGATCAGTGGACTTTTCTATATTTGACCAATGGACTTTACTATACTCGATGAGGGGCCTTTGTTATACTCGATCAGGGACTTTGTTATAGTCGACCAGGGGACTTTGTTATACTCGATCAGGGGACTTTGTTATACTCGATCAATAGGCTTTGTTATACTTGATGAGGGGACTTGCTATACTCGACCAGGGGAGTTTGTTATACTCGATCAGGGGACTCTGTTATACTCAACCAGGAACTTTGTTATACTCGATCAGGGGATATGTTATACTCGATCAGGGAATTTGTTATACTTGGTTCAGGGTACTTTGTTATACTCGTCCAGGGGTCTTTGATATACTAGGATCAGGGGACATTGTTATGCTCGACTAGGGGACTTTGTCTTACTCGATCAGGGCCCATTGTTATACTTGACCAGGGGAATTTGTTATAATCGATTAGGGGACTCTGTTATGCTCGATCTAGGGTCTTTGTTAAACTGGGCCAGGAGACGTTGTTATACTCGATCAAGGGATATGTTATACTCGAGCAGGGGACTTTGTTATATTCGATCAGGGGACTTTTTTATACTCGACCAGAGGACTTTGTTTTATTCGATTAGGGGACTTTGTTATACTCGACCAGGGGACTTTTTTATACTTGACCAATGGACTTTGTTATACTCAATGAAGGGCCTTTGTTATACTCGATCATGGGACTTTGTTATACACGATCAGGGGACTTTGTTATACGCGATCAGGGGACGTTTTTTATACTCGACCAGAGGACTTTGTTATACTCGATCAGGGGATATGTTATACTCGATCAGGGGACTTTGTTATACTCAACCAGAGGGCTTTGTTATACTCAATCAGGGGACTTTGTTATACTCGATTAGGGGCCTTGTTATACTCGATGAGTGGGCTTTGTTATACTCGACCAAGGACTTTGCTATGCTCGAACAGGGGACTTTGTTATACTCGATCAGGGGACTTTGTTATATTCGACCAGGGTACTCTTTTATACTTGATCAGGGGACTTTGTTATACTCGACCAGAGGACTTTGTTATACTCGATCAGGGGATATGTTATACTCGATCAGGGTACTTTGTTATACTCGATCAGGGGACTTTGTTATACTTGATTAGGTGACTTTGTTATCCTCGATCAGGGGACTTTATTATACTTGATCAGAGGACTTTGTTATACTCGGCCAGGGGCCTATGTAATCCTCGATTAGAAAACTTTGTTATACTCGACCTGGGGACTTTGTTATACTCCACCAGGGACTTTGTTATACTCGATCAGGGGATATGTTATTCTCGATCAGGGGACTTTGTTATACTCGGTTCAGGGGACTTTGTTATACTCGTCTAGGGGGCTTTGTTATACTAGGATCAGGGGACCTTGTTATAATCGATTAGGGGACTTTCTTATGCTCGATCTGGGGACTTTGTTATACTCATCCAGGGAGCTCTGTTATACTCGATCAGGGGACTTTGTCTTACTCGATCAGGGCCCTTCACTATAATCGACCGGGAGACTTTGTTATAATCGATCAGGGGACTTTGGTATGCTCGATCTAGGGACTTTGTTATACTGGGCCAGGGGACTTATTTATACTCGATCAGGGGACTTTGTTACGCTGGACCAAGGGACATTTTTATTCTCGATTAGGGGACTTTGTTATACTCGATTAGGGGACTTTTGTTACACTCGATCAGGGGACTTTGTTATACTCGACCAGGGGCCTTTGTTATACTCGAATAGGGGACTTTGTTTTACTCGATAAGGGGACTTTGTTATACTCGATAAGGGGAATTTTTTATACTCGATAAGGGGACTTTGTTAGACTCGAACAGGGGACTTTGTTATACTCGATCAGGGGACTTTGTCTTACTCCCGATCAGGGCCCTTTGCTATACTCGACCGGGGGACTTTGTTATAATCGATCAGGGGACTTTGGTATGCCCGATCTAGGGACTTTGTTATACTGGGCCAGGGGCCTTTTCATACTCGATCAGGGGACTTTGTTACACTGGACCAGGGACATTTTTATTCTCGATTAGGGACTTTTGTTATTCTCGATTAGGGGACTTTGTTACACTCGATCAGGGACTTTGTTTATACTCTCGACCAGGGCCTTTTGTTATACCTGATTGCGGGACTTTGTTTTACTCGATAAGGGGACTTTGTTATACTCGACCAGGGGACTTTGTTATACTCTATTAGGCGGCTTTGTTATACTCGATCAGGAGACTTTCTTATACTCGATGAGGGGCCATTGTTATACTCGGTCAGGGGCCTTTGTTATACTAGATCAAGGGACTTTGTTATACTCGATCAGGGGACTTTGTTATACTAGATCAGGAGGCTTTGTTAACCTCGATCAGGGGACTTTGCTATATTCGACCAGGGGACTTTGTTATACTCGAGCAGGGGGCTTTGTTATACTCGATTAGGGGACTTTGTTATACTCGATTAGGAGGCTTTTTTATACTCGATCAGGGGACTTTGCTATCCTCGACCAGGGGACTTTGTTATACTCGATCAGGGAACTTTTTTATACATGACCAATGGACTTTGTTATACTCGATGAGGGGCCTTTGTTATACTCGATGAGGGGACTTTGTTATACTCCACTAGAGGACATTGTTATACTCGATCAGGGGACTTTTTTATACTCGACCAGAGGACTTTGTTATACTCAATCAGGGGATATGTTATACTTGATCAGGGACTTTGTTATACTCAACCAGGGGACTTTGTTATACTCGACCAGGGGACTTTGCTTTAGTCGACCAGGGGAATTTGTTATACTCGATTAGGGGACTTTGTTATACTCGACCAGGGGACTTTTTTATACTTGATCAGGGGACTTTGTCATACTTGACCAGAGTCCATTGTTATACTCGATCGGGGGACTTTGTTATACTCGATGAGTGGACTTTCCTATATTTGACCAATGGACTTTGCTATACTCGATGAGGGGCCTTTGATATACTCGATGAGGGGACATTGTTATACTCGACCAGGGGACTTTGTTATACTCGATGAGGGGACTTTGTTATACTCGAACAGAGGACATGTTATACTCGATTAGAAAACTTTGTTATACTCGACCAGGGGACTTTGTTATACTCGATCAGGGGACTTTTTTATACTCGACAAGACGACTTTGTTATACTCAATCCGGGGATATGTTATACTTGATCAGGGGACTTTGTTATACTCAACCAGGGGACTTTGTTATACTCGATTAGGGGCCTCTTTTATACTCGATGAAGGGGCTTTGTTAAACTCGATCAGGGGACTTTGTTATACTCGATTAGGGGACTTTGTTATACTCGACCAGGGGACTTTTTTATACTTGATCAGGGGACTTTGTCATACTTGACCAGAGGCCATTGTTTTACTCGATCGGGGGACTTTGTTATACTCGATGAGTGGACTTTCCTATATTTGACCAATGGACTTTGCTATACTCGATGAGGGGCCTTTGTTATAGTCGATCAGGGGACATTGTTATACTCGACAAGGGGACTTTGTTATACCCGATGAGGGGACTTTGTTATACTCGACCAGAGGACTTTATTATACTCGATCAGGAGATATGTTATACTCGATCAGGGGACTTTGTTATATTCAAAAAGAGGACTTTGTTATACTCGACGAGGGGCCTTTGTTATACTCGATTAGAAAACTTTGTTATACTCGACCAGGAGAATTTGTTATATTCGATCAGGGGATTTTGTTATACTCCACCAGGGACTTTGTTATATTCGATCAGGGGATATGCTATACTCGACCTGGGGATTTTGTTATACACGATCAGGGGACTTTGTTATACACGACCAGGGGCTTTTTTATACTTGGCCAATGGACTTTGTTATACTCAATGAGGGGCCTTTGTTATACTCGATCAGGGGACTTTTTTATACTCGACCAGAAGACTTTGTTATACTCGATCAGGGGATATGTTATACTCGTCCAGGGGACTTTGTTATACTCGATCAGGGGACTTTGTTATACGCGACCAGGGGACTTTTTTGAACTTAATTAGGGGACTTTGTCATACTCGATCAGTGGACTTTCCTATATATGACCAATGTTATAATCGATGAGGGGCCTTTGTTATACTCGATCAGGGGACTTTGCTATACTCGACAAGGGGACTTTGTTATACTCGATCAGGGGAGTTTGTTATACTCGACCAGAGGAATTTGTTATACTCGATCAAGGGATATGTTATACTCGATCAGGGGACTTTGTTATACTCAATCAGCCTTTGTTAAACCCTTTTCGATATGGGGACTTTGTTGTACCTGGATCAGGGGGCTTTGTTATACTCAGAGGATCAGGACCTTGTTATACTCCGGATCAGGGACTTTTGGTTATACTCAAGTGGAGGGACTTTGTTATACTCGATGAGGGGCCTTTGTTATACTCGATCAGGGGACTTTGCTATACTCGACAAGGGGACTTTGTTATACTCGATCAGGGGAGTTTGTTATACTCAACCAGAGGAATTTGTTATACTCGATCAAGGGATATGTTATACTCGATCAGGGGACTTTGTTATACTCAATCAGGGGACTTTTTTTTACTTGATTAGGGGTCTTTTTTATACTCGATCAAAGGACTTTGTTATACTTGATCAGAGGACTTTGTTATACTCGACCAGGAGCCTTTGTTAAACTCGATTAAAAAACTTTGTTATACTCGACCAGGGGACTTTGTTATACTCCACCAGGGACTCTGTTATATTCGATCAGGGGATATGTTATACTCGATAAGGGGACTTTGTTATACTCGGTTCAGGGGACTTTGTTATACTCGTCCAGGGGGCTTTGTTATACTAGGATCAGGGGACTTTGTTATGCTTGATCAGGGTACTTTGTTCTACTCGATCAGGGCCCTTTGTTATACTCGACCAAGGGACTTTGTTATAATCGATTAGGTGACTTTGTTATGCTCGATCTGGGGACTTTGTTAAACTGGGCCACGAGACGTTGTTATACTCGATCAGGGGATTTTTGTTATACTCGATCAGGGGACTTTGTTATACTCGACCAGAGGCCTTTGTTATACTCGATCAGGGGACTTTGTTATACTCGACAAGGGGACTTTGTTATACTCGATTAGGCGGTTTTGTTATAATTGATCAGGGGACTTTGTTATACTCGATGAGGGGCCTTTGTTATACTCGACCAGAGGCCTTTGTTATACTAGATCAGGGAACTTTGTTATACTCGATTAGGGGCCTTTTTTGGACTCGATGACGGGCTTTTGTTATACTCGATCAGGAGACTTTGTTATACTCGATCAGGGGACCTACTTATACTCGAGCAGGGGGCTTTATTATACTCGAACAGGGGACTTTTTTATACTCGACCAGAGGACTTTGTTATACTCGACCAGGGGCTATGTTATACTTGATCAAGGGACTTTGTAATACTCGTCTTGGGGACTTTTTATACTTGACCAATGGACTTTGTTATACTCAATGAGGGGCCTTTTGTTATACTCGATCAGGTGACTTTGTTATATACGACCAGGGGACTTTGTTAAACTTGATTAGGGGACTTTGTTATACTTGATCAGAGGAATTTGTTATACTCGACCAGGGGCCTTTGTTATACTCGATTAGAAAACTTTGTTATACTCGACCAGGGGACTTTGTTATACTCCACCAGGGACTTTGTTATACTCGATCAGGGGACTTTGTTATACTCGGTTCAGGTGTCTTTGTTATACTCGTCCAGTGGGCTTTGTTATACTAGGATCAGGGAACTTTGTTATACTCGATCAGGGACTTTTTCTTACTCGATCAGGGCCCTTTGTTAAACTCGACCAGGGGACTTTGTTATACTTGATTAGGGGACTTTGTTATACTCGATCAAAGGACTTTGTTATATTTGATCAGAGGACTTTGTTATACTCGACCAGGGGCCTTTGATATACTCGATTAGAAAACTTTGCTATACTCGACCAGGGGCCTTTGTTATACTCGATTAGAAAACTTTGTTATACTCGACCAGGGGACTTTGTTATACTCCACCAGGGACTTTGTGATACTCGATCAGGGGATATGTTATACTCGATCAGGGGACTTTGATATACTCGGTTCAGGTGTCTTTGTTATACTCGTCCAGTGGGCTTTGTTATACTAGGATCAGGGGACTTTGTTATACTCGATCAGGGGACTTTGTTATACACGACAGGGGACTTTGTTATACGCGATCAAGGGACTTTTTTATCCTCGACCAGAGGACTTTGTTATACTCGATTAGGAGATATGTTATACTCGATCAGGGGACTTTGTTTTACTCAACCAGAGTACTTTGTTATACTCGATCAGGGGACTTAGTTATACTAAATCAAGGGACTTTATTATACTCGATTAGGGGCCTTTGTTATACTCGACCAGGGGACTTTGTTATACTCGATCAGGGGACATTGTTATACTCGACCAGGGGACTTTTTTATACTTGATCAGGGGAGTTTATCATACTCGATCAGTGGACTTTCCTATATTTGACCAATGGACTTTGCTATACTCGACCAGGGGACATTGTTATACTCGATCAGAGGACTTTGTTATACTCGACCAGAGAACTTTGTTATACTCGATCATGGGTTACGTTATACTCGATCAGGGGACTTTGTTATACTCGATTAGGTGACTTTGTTTTACTTGATTAGGGGACTTTTTTATACTTGATCAAAGGACTTTGTTATACTTGATCAGAGGACTTTGTTATACTCGACCAGGAGCCTTTGTTATACTCGATTAAAAAACTTTGTTATACTCGACCAGGGGACTTTGTTATACTCCACCAGGGACTCTGTTATACTCGATCAGGGGATATGTTATGGTCGATCAGGGTACTTTGTTATACTCGATTCAGGGGACTTTGTCTTACTCGATCAGGGTCCTTTGTTATACTCGACCAGGGGACTTTGTTATAATCGATTAGGGGACTTTGTTATGCTCGATCTGGGGACTTTGTTAAACTGGGCCACGAGACGTTGTTATACTCGATCAGGGGATTTTTGTTATACTCGATCAGAGACTTTGTTATATATAACCAGAGAGAGAGGACTTTTGTTATACTCGATCGGGGGAGTTTGTTATACTCAATCAGGGGACTTTGTTATGCTCGATCTGGGGACTTTGTTATCCTCGATCAGGGACTTTGTTATACTTGATCAGAGGACTTTGTTATACTCCTTAGGGCCTTTGTTATACTCGATTAGAAAATTTGTTATACTTTCGACCAGGGACTTTGTTATTCCACCCGGGGACTCTGTTACCTCGATCAGGATATGTTATATCGATAAGGGGACTTTGTTATACTCGGTTCAGGGACTTTGGTATACTCGTCCAGGGGGAACTTTGTTATACTAGGATTGAGGACTTTGTTGCTTGATTAGGGGACTTTGTTATGCTCGATCTGGGGACTTTGTTAAACTGGGCCACGAGACGTTGTTATACTCGATCAGGGAATTTTTTTTATACTCGATCAGGGGACTTTCTTATACTCGACCAGAGGCCTTTGTTATACTCGATCAGGGGACTTTGTTATTCTCGACCACGGGACTTTGTTATCCTCGATTAGGCGGCTTTGTTATAATCGATCAGGGGACTTTGTTATACTCGATGAGGGGCCTTTGTTATACTCGACCAGAGGCCTTTGTTATACTAGATCAGGGAACTTTGTTATACTCGATTAGGGGCCTTTTTTGGACTCGATGAGGGGCTTTTGTTATACTCGATTAGGAGACTTTGTTATACTCGATCAGGGGACCTACTTATACTCGAGCAGGGGGCTTTATTATACTCGAACAGGGGACTTTTTTATACTCGACCAGAGGACTTTGTTAAACTCGACCAGGGGCTATGTTATACTTGATCAAGGGACTTTGTTATACTCGTCAAGGGGACTTTTTATACTTGACCAATGGACTTTGTTATACTCAATGAGGGGCCTTTTGTTATAGTCGATTAGGTGACTTTGTTATATACGACCACGGGACTTTGTTATACTTGATTAGGGGACTTTGTTATACTTGATCAGAGGACTTTGTTATGCTCGACCAGGGGCCTTTGTTATACTCGATTAGAAAACTTTTTTATACCCGACCAGGGGACTTTGTTATACTCCACCAGGGACTTTGTTATACTCGATCAGGGGACTTTGTTATACTCGGTTCAGGTGTCTTTGTTATACTCGTCCAGTGGGCTTTGTTATACTAGGATCAGGGGACTTTGTTATACTTGATCAAGGGACTTTTTCTTACTCGACCAGGGCCCTTTGTTATACTCGACCAGGGGACTTTGTTATACTTGATTAGGGGACTTTGTTATACTCGATCAAAGGACTTTGTTATATTTGATCAGAGGACTTTGTTATACTCGACCAGGGGCCATTGATATACTCGATTAGAAAACTTTGTTATACTCGATCAGGGGCCTTTGTTATACTCGATTAGAAAACTTTGTTATACTCGACCAGGGGACTTTGTTATACTCCACCAGGGACTTTGTTATACTCGATCAGGGGATATGTTATACTCGATCAGGGGACTTTGATATACTCGGTTCAGGTGTCTTTGTTATACTCGTCCAGTGGGCTTTGTTATACTAGGATTAGGGGATACGTTATACTCGATTAGGGGACTTTGTTATACTCAACCAGAGTACTTTGTTATACTCGATCAGGGGACTTAGTTATACTAAATCAAGGGACTTTGTTATACTCGAATAGGGGCCTTTGTTATACTCGACCAGGGGACTTTGTTATACTCGATCAGGGGACATTGTTATACTCGACGAGGGGACTTTTTTATACTTGATCAGGGGAGTTTGTCATACTCGATCAGTGGACTTTCCTATATTTGACCAATGGACTTTGCTATACTCGACCAGGGAACATTGTTATACTCGATCAGGGGACATTGTTATACTCGACCAGAGAACTTTGTTATACTCGATCAGGGGTTATGTTATACTCGATCAGGGGACTTTGTTATACTCGATTAGGTGACTTTGTTTTACTTGATTAGGGGACTTTTTTATACTCGATCAAAGGACTTTGTTATACTCCACCAGGGACTCTGTTATACTCGATCAGGGGATATGTTATGCTCGATCAGGGGACTTTGTTATACTCGATTCAGGGGACTTTGTCTTACTCGATCAGGGTCCTTTGTTATACTCGACCAGGGGACTTTGTTATAATCGATTAGGGGCCTTTGTTATGCTCGATCTGGGGACTTTGTTAAACTGGGTCACGAGACGTTGTTATACTCGATCAGGGGATTTTTGTTATACTCGATCAGGGAACTTTGTTATACTCAACCAGAGGACTTTGTTATACTCGATCAGGGGACTTTGTTATACTCAATCTGGGGACTTTGTTATCCTCGATCAGGGGACTTTGCTATACTCCACCATGGGACTTTGTTATACTCGATCAGGGGTCTTTGTTATACTCAACCAGGGGACTTTTTTATACTTGACCAATGGACTTTGTTATACTAGATGAGAGGCCTTTGTTATAGTCGATCTGGGGACTTTGTTATACTCAATGAGTGACCTTTGTTATAGTCGATCAGGGGACTTTTTCATACTCGACCAGAGGACTTTGTTATACTCGATGAGGGGATATGTTATACTCGATCACTGGACTTTGGTATAATCGATTAGGGGCGTTTGTTTTACTCGATGAGGGGGCTTTGTTATACTCGACCAGGGGACTTTTTTATACTCGATCAGGGGACTTTTTTATACTCGAACCAGAGGACTTTGTTATACCCGATCAGAGGACTTTGTTATACTCGACCAGGGGACTTTTTTATACTCGTCAGGGGGCTTTATACTTTCGATCAGGGGACATTCTTATACTCGATCAAGTACTTTGTCTCTTACTCAATCAGGGCCTTTATATACTCGACCAGGGGACTTTGTTATAAACGATCGAAATTTGTTATGCTCGATATGGGAACTTTGTTATACTGGGCCAGGGGACTTTTTATGCTCGATCAGGGGACTTTGTTATACTCGATCAAGGGACTTTTGTTATACTCGATCAGGGGACATTGTTATACTCGACCAGGAGCCTTTGTTATACTCGATCACCGGACTTTGTTATTCTCGATAAGGGGTCTTTGTAATACTCGATAAGGGGAATTTGTTATACTCGATAAAGGGACTTTGTTAGACTCGAACAGGGGACTTTGTTATACTCGACCAGGGGACTTTGTTATATTCGATTAGGCGGCTTAGTTATACTCGATCAGGTGACTTTGTTATACTCGATGAGGGGCTTTTCTTATACTTGATCAGGGGCCTTTGTTATACTAGATCATTTGACTTTGTTATACTCGATTTGGGGCCTTTTTTGGACTCGATCAGGGGCCTTTGTTACACTTGATCAGGGGACTTTCTTATACCCGATCAAGGGACTTTCTTATACTCGAGCAGGGGGCTTTGTTGTACTCGATGATGGGACTTTGTTATATTCGATGAGGAGGCTTTGTTATACTCGATCAGGGGACTTTGCTATACTCGACCAGGGGACTTTGTTATACTCGATCAGGGGACTTGCTATATTCGTCCAGGGGACTTTTTTATAATCGATTAGGGGACTTTGTTATGCTCGATCTGGGACTTTGTTAACTGGGCCTTTGAAGACGTTGTTATACTCAGTGAGGTTTTGTTATACTCGATCGAGGACTTTCTTATACTCAACCAGAAGGACTTTGTTATACTCGATCAGGGGACTTTTTTATACTCAATCAGGGGACTTTGTTATGCTCGATCTGGGGACTTTGTTATCCTCGATCAGGGGACTTAGCTATACTCCACCATGGGACTTTGTTATACTCGACCAGGGGTCTTTGTTATACTCAACCAGGGGACTTTTTTATACTTGACCAATGGACTTTGTTATACTAGATGAGAGGCCTTTGTTATACTCGATCTGGGGACTTTGTTATACTCAATGAGTGACCTTTGTTATAGTCGATCAGGGGACTTTTTTATACTCGACCAGAGGACTTTGTTATACTCGATGAGGGGATATGTTATACTCGATCACTGGACTTTGGTATAATCGATTAGGGGCCTTTGTTTTACTCGATGAGGGGGCTTTGTTATACTCGACCAGGGACTTTTTATATTCGATCAGGGAGTTTTATACTCAAACCAGAGGACTTTGTTATACCCGATCAGAGGACTGTTATACTGACCAGGGGACTTTGTTATACTCGTCCAGGGCTTTGTTATACTCCGATCAGGGGACTTTCTTATACTCGATCAGGGTACTTTGTCTTACTCGATCAGGGCCCTTTGCTATACTCGACCAGGGGACTTTGTTATATACGATCAGGGGACTTTGTTATGCTCGATATGGGGACTTTGTTATACTGGGCCAGGGGACTTTTTTATGCTCGATCAGGGGACTTTGTTATACTCGATCAAGGGACTTTTGTTATTCTCGATCAGGGGACATTGTTATACTCGACCAGGGCCTTTGTTATACTCGATCACCGGACTTTGTTATACTCGATAAGGGGTCTTTGTAATACTCTATAAGGGGAATTTGTTATACTCGATAAGGGGACTTTGTTAGACTCGAACAGGGGACTTTGTTATACTCGACCAGGGGACTTTGTTATACTCGATTAGGCGGCTTACTTATACTCGATCAGGTGACTTTGTTATACTCGATGAGGGGCTTTTCTTATACTTGATCAGGGGCCTTTGTTATACTAGATCAGTGGACTTTGTTATACTCGATTAGGGGCCTTTTTTGGACTCGATTAGGGGCCTTTGTTATACTCGATCAGGGGACTTTCTTATACCCGATCAAGGGTACAAGGGGAGTTGTTATACTCGATGAGGGGACTTTGTTATATTCGATGAGGAGGTTTTGTTATACTCGGCAGGGGACTTTGCTATACTCGACCAGGGGACTTTGTTATATTCGATCAGGGGACTTGCTATACTCGACCAGGGGACTTTTCTATACCTGACCAATGGACTTTGTTATACTAGATGAGAGGCCTTTGTTATACTTGATCAATGGACTTTGTTATACTCAATGAGGGACCTTTGTTATAGTCGATCAGGGGACTTTTTTATACCTGACCAGAGGACTTTGTTATACTCGATGAGGGGATATGTTATACTCGATCACTGGACTTTGTTATACTCGATTAGGGGCCTTTGTTTTACTCGATGAGGGGGCTTTGATATACTCGACCAGGGGACTTTTTTATACTCGATCAGGGAACTTTGTTATACTCAACCAGGAGACTTTTTCAAAATTAAACAGGGGACTTTGTCATACTCGATCAGGGGAATTTTGTTATACTCGATCAGGGGATATGTTATATTCGATGAGGGGACTTTGTTATACTCAACCAGAGGACTTTGTTATACTCGATCAGGGGACTTTGTTATACTCAACCAGGGGACTTTTTTATACTTGACCAATGGACTTTGTTATACTAGATGAGAGGCCTTTGTTATACTCGATCTGGGGACTTTGTTATACTCGAGAAGGGGACTTTTTTATACTCGATCAGGGGCTTTGTTATACTCGACCAGTGGACTTTGTTATACTCGATCAGTTATGTGTTATACTCGATGAGGGGACTTTGCTATACTTGATTAGGGGACTTTGTTATACTCGATCAGGTTAATTTTGTTATACTCGATCAGAGGACTTTGTTATACTCGACCAGGGGCCTTTGTTATACTCGATAAGAAAACTTTGTTATACTCGACCAGGGTACTTTGTTATACTCGATCAAGGGACTTTTGTTATACTCGATCAGGGGACTTTGTTATACTCGTCCAGGGGCCTTTGTTATACTCGTTAAAGGGACTTTGTTATACTCGATAAGGGGAATTTGTTATACTCGATAAGGGGACTTTGTTAGACTCGATCAGGGGACTTTGTTATACTCGATCAGGGGCCTTTGTTATACTCGAGAAGGGGCTGTGTTAAACTCGATCAGGGGACTTTGTTATACTCGATCTGGAGGCTTTGTTATTCTCGATCAGGGGACTTTGCTATACTCGACCAGGGGACTTTGTTATACTCGATCAGGGGTCTTTGTTATACTCGACCAGGGGACTTTTTTATACTTGACCAATGGACTTTGTTATACTCGATGAGAGGCTTTTGTTGTACTCGATCTGGCGACTTTATTATACTCGAGCAGGGGACTTTGTTATACTCCATCAGGGGACTTTGTTATACTCAATCAGGGGACTTTGTTATACTCGATTAGGGCCCTTTGTTATACTCGATGAGAGGGCTTTGTTATACTCGACCCGGGGACTTTGTTATACTCGATCAGGGGACTTTGTTATACTCGACCAGGGGACTTTTTTATAATTAATCAGGGGAGTTTGTCATACTCGATCAGTGGACTTTCCTATATTTGACCAATGGAATTTGCTATACTCGATGAGGGGCTTTTGTTATACTCGATCTGGGGACTTTGTTATTATCGACCAGGAGACTTTGATATACTCGATCATGGGACTTTGTTATACTCGAGCAGAGGACTTTGCTATACTCGATCAGGGGATATGTTATACTCGATCAGGGGACTTTGTTATACTTGATTAGGGGACTTTGTTATACTCGATCAGGGGACTTTGCTATACTCGATCAGGGGACTTTGATATACTCGATCAGGGACTTTGTTATACTCGTCCAGGGGGCTTTGTTATACTAGGATCAGGGGAATTTGTTATTCTCGACCAGGGTACTTTGTTATACTCCACCAGGGGACATTGTTATACTCGATCAGGGGACTTTTTTATACTCGACCAGAGGACTTTGTTATACTCAATCAGGGGATATGTTATACTTGATCAGGGACTTTGTTATACTCAACCAGGGGACTATGTTATACTCGACCAGGGGACTTTGCTATAGTGGACCAGGGGAATTCGTTATACTCGATTAGGGGACTTTGTTATACTCGACCAGGGGACTTTTTTATACTTGATCAGGGGACTTTGTCATACTTGACCAGAGTCCATTGTTATACTCGATTGGGGGACTTTGTTATACTCGATGAGTGGACTTTCCTATATTTGACCAATGGACTTTGCTATACTCGATGAGGGGCCTTTGTTATACTCGATGAGGTGATATTGTTATACTCGACCAGGGGACTTTGTTATACTCGATGAGGGGACATTGTTATACTCGACCAGGGGACTTTGTTACACTCGATGAGGGGACTTTGTTATACTCGACCAGAGGACATGTTATACTCGATTAGAAAACTTTGTTATACTCGACCAGGGGACTTTGTTATACTCGATCAGGGGACTTTTTTATACTCGACAAGAGGACTTTGTTATACTCAATCCGGGGATATGTTATACTTGATCAGGGGACTTTGTTATACTCAACCAGGGGACTTTGTTATACTCGATTAGGGGCCTCTTTTATACTCGATGAGGGGGCTTTGTTAAACTCGATCAGGGGACTTTGCTATAGTCGACCAGGGGACTTTGTTATACTCGATTAGGGGACTTGTTATACTCGACCAGGGGACTTTTTTATACTTGATCAGGGGACTTTGTCATACTTGACCAGAGGCCATTGTTATACTCGATCGGGGGACTTTGTTATACTCGATGAGTGGACTTTCCTATATTTGACCAATGGACTTTGCTATACTCGATGAGGGGCCTTTGTTATAGTCGATCAGGGGACATTGATATACTCGACAAGGGGACTTTGTTATACTCGATGAGGGGACTTTGTTATCCTCGACCAGAGGACTTTATTATACTCGACCAGGAGAATTTGTTATATTCGATCAGGGGACTTTGTTATACTCCACCAGGGACTTTGTTATATTCGATCAGGGGATA
The DNA here is from genome assembly GCF_018991925.1 of Homarus americanus. Lineage (NCBI taxonomy): Eukaryota > Metazoa > Arthropoda > Malacostraca > Decapoda > Nephropidae > Homarus > Homarus americanus. The sequence continues at coordinate 33,555 of NW_024754147.1, forward strand.
TGCTATACTCGACCAGGGGACTTTGTTATACACGATCAGGGGACTTTGTTATACTCGACCAGGGGCTTTTTTATACTTGGCCAATGGACTTTGTTATACTCAATGAGGGGCCTTTGTTATACTCGATCAGGGGACTTTGTTATACACGTCCAGGGGACTTTGTTAAACGCAATCAGGAGACTTTTTTTTACTCGACCAGAAGACTTTGTTATACTCGATCAGGGGATATGTTATACTCGTCCAGGGGACTTTGTTATACTCGTTCAGGGGACTTTGTTATACGCGACCAGGGGACTTTTTTGAACTTGATTAGGGGACTTTGTCATACTCGATCAGTGGACTTTCCTATATATGACCAATGTTATACTCGATGAGGGGCCTTTGTTATACTCGATCAGGGGACTTTGCTATACTCGACAAGGGGACTTTGTTATACTCGATCAGGGGAGTTTGTTATACTCGACCAGAAGAATTTGTTATACTCGATCAAAGGATATGTTATACGCGATCAGTGGACTTTGTTATACTCAATCAGGGGACTTTTTTTTACTTCATTAGGGGACTTTTTTATACTCGATCAAAGGACTTTGTTATACTTGATCAGAGGACTTTGTTATACTCGACCAGGAGCTTTTGTTATACTCGATTAGAAAACTTTGTTATACTCGACCAGGGGACTTTGTTATATTCCACCAGGGACTCTGTTATACTCGATCAGGGGATATGTTATACTCGATAAGGGGACTTTGTTATACTCGTCCAGGGGGCTTTGTTATACTAGGATCAGGGGACTTTGTTATGCTTGATCAGGGTAATTTGTTCTACTCGATCAGGGCCCTTTGTTATACTCGACCAAGGGACTTTGTTATAATCGATTAGGTGACTTTGTTATGCTCGATCTGGGGACTTTGTTAAACTGGGCCACGAGACGTTGTTATACTCGATCAGGGGATTTTTGTTATACTCGATCAGGGGACTTTGTTATACTCGACCAGAGGCCTTTGTTATACTCAATCAGGGGACTTTGTTATACTCGACCACGGGACTTTGTTATCCTCGAATAGGCGGCTTTGTTATAATCGATCAGGGGACTTTGTTATACTCGATGAGGGGCCTTTGTTATACCCTACCAGAGGCCTTTGTTATACTAGATCAGGGAACTTTTTTATACTCGATTAGGGGCCTTTTTTGGACTCGATGAGGGACTTTTGTTATACTCGATCAGGAGACTTTGTTATACTCGATCAGGGGACCTACTTATACTCGAGCAGGGGGCTTTATTATACTCGAACAGGGGACTTTTTTATACTCGACCAGAGGACTTTGTTATACTCGACCAGGGGCTATGTTATACTTGATCAAGGGACTTTGTTATACTCGACCAGGGGACTTTTTATACTTGACCAATGGACTTTGTTATACTCAATGAGGGGCCTTTTGTTATACTCGATCAGGTGACTTTGTTATATACGACCAGGGGACTTTGTTATACTTGATTAGGGGACTTTGTTATACTTGATCAGAGGACTTTGTTATACTCGACCAGGGGCCTTTGTTATACTCGATTAGACAACTTTGTTATACTCGACCAGGGGACTTTGTTATACTCCACTAGGGACTTTGTTATACTCGATCAGGGGACTTTGTTATACTCGGTTCAGGTGTCTTTGTTATACTCGTCCAGTGGGCTTTGTTATACTAGGATCAGGGGACTTTGTTATACTCGATCAGGGGACTTTTTCTTACTCGATCAGGGCCCTTTGTTATACTCGACCAGGGGACTTTGTTATACTTGATAAGGGGACTTTGTTATACTCGATCAAAGGACTTTGTTATATTTGATCTTAGGACTTTGTTATACTCGACCAGGGGCCTTTGATATACTCGATTAGAAAACTTTGTTATACTCGACCAGGGGCCTTTGTTATACTCGATTAGAAAACTTTGTTATACTCCACCAGGGACTTTGTTATACTCGATCAGGGGATATGTTATACTCGATCAGGGGACTTTGATATACTCGGTTCAGGTGTCTTTGTTATACTCGTCCAGTGGGCTTTGTTATACTAGGATCAGGGGACTTTGTTATACTCGATCATAGGAAACTTTGTTATACACGACCAGGGGACTTTGTTATACGCGATCAAGGGACTTTTTTATCCTCGACCAGAGGACTTTGTTATACTCGATTAGGGGATATGTTATACTCGATCAGGGGACTTTGTTATACTCAACCAGAGTACTTTGTTATACTCGATCAGGGGACTTAGTTATACCAAATCAAGGGACTTTGTTATACTCGAATCGGGGCCTTTGTTATACTCGACCAGGGGACTTTGTTATACTCAATCAGGGGACATTGTTATACTCGACCAGGGGACTTTTTTATACTTGATCAGGGGAGTTTGTCATACTCGATCAGTGGACTTTCCTATATTTGACCAATGGACTTTGCTATACTCGACCAGGGGACATTGTTATACTCGATCAGGGGACTTTGTTATACTCGACCAGAGAACTTTGTTATACTCGATCAGGGGTTATGTTATACTTGATCAGGGGACTTTGTTATACTCGATTTGGTGACTTTGTTTTACTTGATTAGGGGACTTTTTTATACTCGATCAAAGGACTTTGTTATACTTGATCAGAGGACTTTGTTATACTCGACCAGGAGCCTTTGTTATACTCGATTAGAAAACTTTGTTATACTCGACCAGGGGACTTTGTTATACTCCACCAGGGACTCTGTTATACTCGATTCAGGGGACTTTGTCTTACTCGATGAGGGTCCTTTGTTATGCTCGACCAGGGGACTTTGTTATAATCGATTAGGGGAGTTTGTTATGCTCGATCTGGGGACTTTGTTAAACTGGGCCACGAGACGTTGTTATACTCGATCAGGGGATTTTTGTTATACTCGATCAGGGGACTTTGTTATACTCAACCAGAGGACTTTGTTATACTCGATCAGCGGACTTTGTTATACTCAATCAGGGGACTTTGTTATGCTCGATCTGGGGACTTTGTTATCCTCGATCAGGGGACTTTGCTATACTCCACCATGGGACTTTGCTATACTCGATCAGGGGTCTTTGTTATACTCAACCAGGGGACTTTTATATACTTGACCAATGGACTTTGTTATACTAGATGAGAGGCCTTTGTTATACTCGATCTCTGGACTTTGTTATACTCGAGAAGGGGACTTTGTTACTCTCGATCAGGGGACTATTTTATACTCGAACCAGAGGACTTTGTTATACCCGATCAGAGGACTTTGTTATACTCGACCAGGGGACTTTTTTATACTTGATCAATGGACTTTGTTATACTCAATGAGGGACCTTTGTTATACTCGATCAGGGGACTTTTTTATACTTGACCAGAGGACTTTGTTATACTCGATTAGGGGATATGTTATACTCGATCAGTGGACTTTGTTATACTCGATTAGGGGCCTTTGTTTTACTCGATGAGGGGGCTTTGTTATACTCAACCAGGGCACTTTTTTATAATCGATCAGGAACTTTGTTATACTCAACCAGGGGACATTTTCAAAATTAAACAGGGGACTTTGTCATACTCGATCAGGGAAATTTTGTTATACTCGACCAGGGGATATGTTATATTCGATCAGGGGACTTTGTTATACTCAACCAGAGGACTTTGTTATACTGGATCAGGGGAGTTTGTTATACTCAATCAGGGGACTTTGTTATAAATCAGGGGACTTTGTTATACACGATGAGGGGCTTTTGTTATCCTCGATCAGGGGACTTTGTTATACTCGACCAGGGGACTTTTTTATACTGGATCAGGGGACTTTGTTATACTCGACCAGAGGACTTTGTTATACTCGATCAGGGGATATGTTATACTCGATGAGGGGACTTTGTTATACTCGATCAGGGGAATTTTGTTATACTCGATCAGAGGACTTTGTTATACTCGACCAGGGGCCTTTGTTATACTCGATAAGAAAACTTTGTTATACTCGACCAGGGTACTTTGTTATACTCGATCAAGGGACTTTTGTTATACTCGATCAGGGGACTTTGTTATACTCGTCCAGGGGCCTTTGTTATACTCGATCAGGAGACTTTGTTATACTCGTTAAGGGGACTTTGTTACACTCGATAAGGGGAATTTGTTATACTCGATAAGGGGACTTTGTTAGACTCGAACAGGGGACTTTGTTATACTCGACCAGGGGACTTTGCTATACTCGTCCAGGGGGCTTTGTTATACTCGATCAGGGGACTTTCTTATACTCGATCAGGGGACTTTGTTATGCTCGATATGGGGACTTTGTTATACTGGGCCAGGGGACTTTTTTATGCTCAATCAGGGGACTTTGTTATACTCGATCAAGGGACTTTTGTTATACTCGATCAGGGGACATTGTTATACTCGACCAGGGGCCTTTGTTATACTCGATCACCGGACTTTGTTATACTCGATAAGGGGTCTTTGTAATACTCTATAAGGGGAATTTGTTATACTCGATAAGGGGACTTTGTTAGACTCGAACAGGGGACTTTGTTATACTCGACCAGCGGACTTTGTTATACTCGATTAGGCGGCTTAGTTATACTCGATCAGGTGACTTTGTTATACTCGATGAGGGGCTTTTCTTATACTTGATCAGGGGCCTTTGTTATACTAGATCAGTGGACTTTGTTAACTCGATTAGGGGCCTTTTTTGGACTCGATTAGGGGCCTTTGTTATACTCGATCAGGGGACTTTCTTATACCCGATCAAGGGACTTTCTTATACCCGAGCAGGGGGCTTTGTTATACTCGATGAGGGGACTTTGTTATATTCGATGAGGAGGTTTTGTTATACTCGGCAGGGGACTTTGCTATACTCGACCAGGGGACTTTGTTATATTCGATCAGGGGACTTGCTATACTCGACCAGGGGACTTTTCTATACCTGACCAATGGACTTTGTTATACTAGATGAGAGGCCTTTGTTATACTTGATCAATGGACTTTGTTATACTCAATGAGTGACCTTTGTTATAGTCGATCAGGGGACTTTTTTATACTCGACCAGAGGACTTTGTTATACTCGATGAGGGGATATGTTATACTCGATCACTGGACTTTGTTATACTCGATTACGGGCCTTTGTTTTACTCGATGAGGGGGCTTTGTTATACTCGACCAGGGGACTTTTTTATACTCGATCAGGGAACTTTGTTATACTCAACCAGGGGACTTTTTCAAAATTAAAAAGGGACTTTGTCATATTCGATCAGGGGAATTTTGTTATACACGATTAGGTGATATGTTATATTCGATCAGGGGACTTTGTTATCGATCAGGGGAATCAACGATCAGGGGACTTTGTTATACTCAACCAGAGGACTTTGTTATACTCGATCAGGGGACTTTGTTATACTCAATCAGGGGACTTTGTTATGCTCGATCTGGGGACTTTGTTATCCTCGATCAGGGGACTTTGCTATACTCGACCAGGGGACTTTGTTATACTCGATCAGGGGTCTTTGTTATACTCAACCAGGGGACTTTTTTATACTTGACCAATGGACTTTGTTATACTAGATGAGAGGCCTTTGTTATACTCGATCTGGGGACTTTGTTATACTCGAGAAGGGGACTTTTTTATACTCGATCAGGGGAGGACTTTGTTATACTCGATCAGGGGATGTGTTATACTCGATGAGGGGACTTTGCTATACTTGATTAGGGGACTTTGTTATACTCGATCAGGGGAATTTTGTTATACTCGATCAGAGGACTTTGTTATACTCGACCAGGGGCCTTTGTTATACTCGATAAGAAAACTTTGTTATACTCGACCAGGGTACTTTGTTATACTCGATCAAGGGACTTTTGTTATACTCGATCAGGGGACTTTGTTATACTCGTCCAGGGGCCTTTGTTATACTCGATCACTAGACTTTGTTATACTCGTTAAAGGGACTATGTTATACTCGATAAGGGGAATTTGTTATCTCGATAAGGGGACTTTGTTAGACTCGAACAGGGGACTTTGTTATACTCGACCAGGGGAATTTGTTATACTCGATAAGGGGACTTTGTTAGACTCGAACAGGGGACTTTGTTATACTCGACCAGGGAACTTTGTTATACTCGAGAAGGGGGCTGTGTTAAACTCGACCAGGTGACTTTGTTATACTCGATCTGGAGGCTTTGTTATTCTCGATCAGGGGACTTTGCTATACTCGACCAGGGGACTTTGTTATACTCGATCAGGGGTCTTTGTTATACTCGACCAGGGGACTTTTTTATACTTGACCAATGGACTTTGTTATACACGATGATAGGCTTTTGTTGTACTCGATCTGGCGACTTTATTATACTCGACCAGGGGACTTTGTTATACTCCATCAGGGGACTTTGTTATACTCAATCAGGGGACTTTGTTATACTCGATTAGGGCCCTTTGTTATACTCGATGAGAGGGATTTGTTATACTCGACCAGGGGACTTTGTTATACTCGATCAGGGGACTTTGTTATACTCGACCAGGGGACTTTTTTATAATTAATCAGGGGAGTTTGTCATACTCGATCAGTGGACTTTCCTATATTTGACCAATGGACTTTGCTATACTCGATGAGGGGCTTTTGTTATACTGATCTGGGGACTTTGTTATTATCGACCAGGAGACTTTGGTATACTCGATCATGGGACTTTGTTATACTCGAGCAGAGGACTTTGCTATACTCGATCAGGGGATATGTTATACTCGATCAGGGGACTTTGTTATACTTGATTAGGGGACTTTGTTATACTCGATCAGGGGACTTTGTTATACTCGATCAGAAGACTTTGTTATACTCGACGAGGGGCCTTTGCAATACTCGATTAGAAAACTTTGTTATACTTTGACCAGGGGACTTTGCTATACTCGATCAGGGGACTTTGATATACTCGATCAGGGACTTTGTTATACTCGTCCAGGGGGCTTTGTTATACTAGGATTAGGGGACTTTGTTATTCTCGACCAGAGGACTTTGTTATACTCGAACAGAGGCATTTGTTATACTCGGTCAGGGGACTTTGTTATGCTCGATCTGGGGAGTTTGTTATACTGGGCCAGGAGACTTTGTTATACTCGATTAGGGGATATGTTATACTCGATCAGGGGACTGCGTTATACTGGAACAGGGGACTTTGTTATACTCGATCAGGGGACTTTGTTATATTCAATAAGGGGACTTAATGTTAGACTCGAACAGGGGACTTTTTTATACCTGACCAATGGACTTTGTTATACTCGATTAGGGGCCTTTGTTATACTCGATGAGGGGGCTTTGTTTTGCTCGACCAGGGGACTTTTTCATACTTGATCAGGGGACTTTGTTATACTCGATCAGGGGACTTTGTTATACTCGATCAGTGGACTTTTCTATATTTGACCAATAGACTTTACTATACTCGATGAGGGGCCTTTGTTATACTCGATCAGGGACTTTGTTATAGTCGACCAGGGGACTTTGTTATACTCGATTAGGGGACTTTGTTATACTCGATCAATAGGCTTTGTTATACTTGATGAGGGGACTTGCTATACTCGACCAGGGGACTTTGTTATACTCGATCAGGGGACTTTGTTATACTCGAGCAGGAGACTTTGTTATACTCGATCAGGGGACTTTTTTATACTCAACCAGAGGGCTTTGTTATACACGATCAGGGGATATGTTATACTCGTCCAGGGGGCTTTGTTATACTAGGATCAGGGGACTTTGTTATGCTCGATCAGGGGACTTTGTTATACTGGACCAGGGGACTTTTTATACTTGACCAACGGACTTTGTTATACTCGATAAGGGGCCTTTCTTATACTCGTTCAGGGGACTTTGTTATACTCGAGCAGGGGACTTTGTTATATTCGATCAGGGGACTTTTTTATACTCGACCAGAGGACTTTGTTTTATTCGATAAGGGGACTTTGTTATACTCGACCAGGGGACGTTTTTATACTCGACCAGAAGACTTTGTTATACTCGAACAGGGGATATGTTATACTCGATCAGGGGACTTTGTTATACTCAACCAGAGGACTTTGTTATACTCAATGAGGGGACTTTGTTATACTCGATTAGGGGCCTTTTTTATACTCGATGAGGGGGCTTTGTTATACTCGACCAGGGGACTTTGCTATACTCGACCAGGGGACTTTGTTATACTCGATCAGGGACTTTGTTATACTCGACCAGGGTACTCTTTTATACTTGATCAGGGGACTTTGTCATACTCGATCAGTGGACTTTCCTATATTTGACCAATGGACTTTGCTATAATCGATGAGGGGCCTTTGTTATACTCGATCAGGGGACTTTGTTATACTCGACCAGTGGACTTTGTTATACTCGATCAGGGGATATGTTATACGCGATGAGGGTACTTTGTTATACTTGATTAGATGACGTTGTTATCCTCGATCAGAGGACTTTGTTATACTTGATCAGAGGACTTTGTTATACTCGGCGAGGGGCCTTTGTTATCCTCGATTAGAAAACTTTGTTATACTCGACCAGGGGACTTTGTTATACTCAACCAGAGGACTTTGTTATACTCGATCATGGGACTTTGTTATACTCGAGTAGAGGACTTTGCTATACTCGATCAGGGGATATGTTATACTCGATCAGGGGACTTTGTTATACTTGATTAGGGGACTTTGTTATACTCGATCAGGGGACTTTGTTATTCTCGATCAGAAGACTTTGTTATACTCGACGAGGGGCCTTTGCTATACTCGATTAGAAAACTTTGTTATACTCGACCAGGGGACTTTGCTATACTCGATCAAGGGACTTTGATATACTCGATCAGGGACTTTGTTATACTCGTCCAGGGGGCTTTGTTATACTAGGATCAGGGGACTTTGTTATTCTCGACCAGAGGACTTTGTTATACTCGAACAGAGGCATTTGTTATACTCGGTCAGGGGACTTTGTTATGCTCGATCTGGGGAGTTTGTTATACTGGGCCAGGAGACTTTGTTATAATCGATTAGGGGATATGTTATACTCGATCAGGGGACTGCGTTATACTGGAACAGGGGACTTTGTTATACTCGATCAGGGGACTTTGTTATATTCAATAAGGGGACTTAATGTTAGACTCGAACAGGGGACTTTTTTATACCTGACCAATGGACTTTGTTATACTCGATTAGGGGCCTTTGTTATACTCGATTAGGGGGCTTTGTTTTGCTCGACCAGGGGACTTTTTCATACTTGATCAGGGGACTTTGTTATACTCGATCAGGGGACTTTGTTATACTCGATCAGTGGACTTTTCTATATTTGACCAATGGACTTTACTATACTCGATGAGGGGCCTTTGTTATACTCGATCAGGGACTTTGTTATAGTCGACCAGGGGACTTTGTTATACTCGATTAGGGGACTTTGTTTTACTCGATCAATAGGCTTTGTTATACTTGATGAGGGGACTTGCTATACTCGACCAGGGGACTTTGTTATACTCGATCAGGGGACTTTGTTATACTCGAGCAGGAGACTTTGTTATACTCGATCAGGGGACTTTTTTATACTCGACCAGAGGACTTTGTTATACTCGATCAGGGGATATGTTATACTCGTCCAGGGGGCTTTGTTATACTAGGATCAGGGGACTTTTTTATGCTCGATCAGGGGACATTGTCTTACTCGATCAGGGCCCTTTGTTATACTCGACCAGGAGAATTTGTTATAATCGATTAGGGGACTCTGTTATGCTCGATCTAGGGTCTTTGTTAAACTGGGCCAGGAAACGTTGTTATACTCGATCAAGGGATATGTTATTCTCGATCAGGGGACTTTGTTATACTGGACCAGGGGATTTTTTATACTTGACCAACGGACTTTGTTATACTCGATAAGGGGCCTTTCTTATACTCGATCAGGGGACTTTGTTATACTCGAGCAGGGGACTTTGTTATATTCGATCAGGGGACGTTTTTATACTCGACCAGAAGACTTTGTTTTATTCGATTAGGGGACTTTGTTATACTCGACCAGGGGACTTTTTTATACTCGACCAGAAGACTTTGTTATACTCGAACAGGGGATATGTTATACTCGATCAGGGGACTTTGTTATACTCGATTAGGGGCCTTTGTTATACTCGATAAGGGGGCTTTGTTATACTCGACCAGGGGACTTTGCTATACTTGACCAGGGGACTTTGTTATACTCGATCAGGGACTTTGTTATACTTGACCAGGGTACTCTTTTATACTTGATCAGGGGACTTTGTCATACTCGATCAGTGGACTTTCCTATATTTGACCAATGGACTTTGCTATAATCGATGAGGGGCCTTTGTTATACTCGATTAGGGGACTTTGTTATACTCGACCAGTGGACTTTGTTATACTCGATCAGGGGATATGTTATACGCGATGAGGGTACTTTGTTATACTTGATTAGGGACTTGCTTTTACCGGGATGAGAGGACTTTTGTTATACTCTGATCAGAGGACTTGTTATACCTGGCGAGGGCCTTGTTATCCTCGATTAAACTGGTTATACCTCAATCAGGGACTTTGTTATACTCAACCAGAGGACTTTGTTATATCCCGTGTCAGGGGACTTTGTTATACCTGATTAGGGCCTTTGTTATACCTGATGAGGGGGCTTTTGCTGCGTACCTGACCAGGGGACTTGCTATACTCGACCAGGGACTTTGTTATACTCGATCAGGGACTTTGTTATACCTGACCAGGGTACTTCTTTATACTTGATCAGGACTTTGTCATACTCGATCAGTGGACTTTCCTATATTTGACCAATGGACTTTGCTATAATCGATGAGGGGCCTTTGTTATACTCGATCAGGGGACTTTGTTATACTCTCGACCAGTGGACTTTTGTTATACTCGATCAGGGATATGTTATACGCGATGAGGGTACTTTGTTATACTTGATTAGGGGACTTTGTTATCCTCGATCAGAGGACTTTGTTATACTTGATCAGAGGACTTTGTTATACTTAGCCAGGGGCCTTTGTTATCCTCGATTAGAAAACTTTGTTATACTCGACCAGGGGACTTTGTTATACTCCACCAGGGACTTTGTTATACTCGATCAGGGGATATGTTATACTCGATCAGGGGACTTTGTTATACATGGTTCAGGGGACTTTGTTATACTCGTCCAGGGGGCTTTGTTATACTAGGATCAGGGGACTTTGTTATACTCGATCAGGGGACTTTGTCTTACTCGATCAGGGCCCTTTGCTATACTCGACCGGGGGACTTTGTTATAATCGATTAGGGGACTTTGGTATGCTCGATCTAGGGACTTTGTTATACTGGGCCAGGGGACATTTTTATACTTGATCAGGGATCATTGTTACGCTGCACCAGGGGACATTTTTATTCTCGATTAGGGGACTTTGTTATACTCGGTTAGGGGACTTTTGTTATACTCGATCAGGGGACTTTGTTATACTCGACCAGGGGCCTTTGTTATACTCGAAAAGGGGACTTTGTTTTACTCGATAAGGGGACTTTCTTAGACTCGAACAGGTGACTTTGTTATACTCGATCAGGGGACTTTGTCTTACTCGATCAGGGCCCTTTGCTATACTCGACCGGGGGACTTTGTTATAATCGATCAGGGGACTTTGGTATGCTCGATCTAGGGACTTTGTTATACTGGGCCAGGGGACTTTTTTATACTCGATCAGGGACATTGTTACGCTGGACCAGGGGACATTTTTATTCTCGATTAGGAGACTTTGTTATACTCGATTAGGGGACTTTTGTTACACTAGATCAGGGCACTTTGTTATACTCGACCAGGGGCCTTTGTTATACTCGATTAGAAGACTTTGTTTTACTCGATAATGGGACTTTGATATACTCGATCAGGGGACTTTCTTATACTCGATGAGGGGCCTTTGTTATACTCGGTCAGGGGCCTTTGTTATACTCGATCAAGGGACTTTGTTATACTCGATTAGAGGCCTTTTTTGGACTCGATCAGGGGACTTTTTTATACTCGAGCAGGGGGCTTTGTTATACTCGATCAGGGGACTTTGTTATACTAGATCAGGAGGCTTTGTTAACCTCGATCAGGGGACTTTGCTATACTCGACCAGGGGACTTTGTTATACTCGATTAGGGGACTTTGTTATACTCGATCAGGAGGCTTTTTTATACTCGATCAGTGGACTTTGCTATCCTCGACCAGGGACCTTTGTTATACTCGATCATTGGACTTTGTTATACTCGATTAGGGGCCTTTGTTATACTCGATGGGGGCTTTGTTATACTCGACCAGGGGACTTTGCTATATTCGACCAGGGGACTTTGTTATACTCGATTAGGGGACTTTGTTTACTCGACCAGGGAACTTTTTTATACTTGACCAATGGACTTTGTTATACTCGATGAGGGGCCTTTGTTATACTCGATGATGGGACTTTGTTATACTCCACCAGGGGACTTTGTTATACTCGATCAGGTGACTTTGTTATACTCGTTCAGGTGACTTTGTTATACTCGATCAGAGGACTTTGTTATACTCGATTAGGGGCCTTTGTTATACTCGATGACGGGGCTTTGTTATACTCGACCAGGGGACTTTGCTATAGTCGACCAGGGGACTTTGTTATAATCGATCAGGGCACTTTGTTATGCTCAATCTGGGGACTTTGTTATACTGGGCCTGGAGACTTTGTTATACTCGAGCAGGGATTTGTTCTACTCGATTAGGGGACTTTGTTATACTGGACCAGGGGACTTTGTTATACTCGATCAGGGGACGTTGTTATACTCGATCAGGGGACTTTGTTAAACTCGTCTAGGGGGCTTTTTTATACTCGATCAGGGGACTTTGTTATAATCGATCAGGGGACTTTGTCTTGCTCGATGAGGTGGCTTTGTTTTACTCGACCAGAGGACTTTGCTATACTCGACCAGGGGACTTTGTTATACTCGATTAGGGGACTTTGTTATTCTTGACCAGGGGACTTTTTTATACTTGATCAGTGGACTTTGTCATACTTGAGCAGAGGCCATATTTATACTCGATCGGGAGACTTTGTTATACTCGATGTGTGGACTTTCCTATATTTAACCAATGGACTTTGCTATACTCGACGAGGGGCCTTTGTTATACTCGATCAGGGGACTTTGTTATACTCGATAAGGGGACTTTGTTTCACTGGATTAGGGGAATTTGTTATACTCGATAAGGGGACTTAATGTTAGACTCGAACAGGGGACTTTGTTATACTCGACGAGGGGACTTTGTTATACTCGATTAAACGGCTTTGTTATAATCGATCAGGGTACTTTGTTATACTCGATGAGGGGCCTTTGTTTTACTCGATCAGGGGACTTTGTTATACACGACCAGGGGACTTTGTTATACTCGATCAGGGGATATGTTATACTCGAACAGGGGACTTTGCAATATTCAACCAGAGGACTTTGTTAAACTCGATCAGGGGAATTTGTTATACCCAATCAGGGGACTTTGTTATACTCGATAAGGGGCCTTTGTTATACTCGACCAGGGGACTTTGTTATACTCGATCAGGGGACTTTGTTATACTCGACCAGGGGACTTTTGTATACTTGATCAGGGGACTTTGTCATACTCGATCAGTGGACTCTCCTATATTTGACCAATGGACTTTGCTATACTCGATGAGGGGACTTTGTTTTACTCGACCAGGGGACTTTGTTATAATCGATCAGGTGATTTTGTTATACTCGACCAGAGGACTTTGTTATACTCGAGCAGGGGATATGTTATACTTAATCAGGGGACTTTGTTATACTTGATCAGGGGACTTTGTTATACTTGATTAGGGGACTTTTTTATACTCGATCAAAGGACTTTGTTGTACTTGATCAGAAGACTTTGTTATACACAACCAGGGGCCTTTGTTATACTCGATTAGAAAACTTTGTTATACTCGACCATGGGACTTTGTTATATTCGATTAGGGGACTTTGTTATACTCGACCAGGGGACTTTTTTATACTTGACTAATGGACTTTGTTATACTCAATGAGGGGCCTTTGTTATACTCGATCAGGGGACTTTGTTATACTCGACCAGGGGACTTTGTTATACTCGATCAGGTGATATGTTATACTCGATCAGGGGACTTTGTTATACTCGATCAGGGGACTTTGTTACACTTGATTAGGGGACTTTGTTATCCTCGATCAGGGGACTTTGTTATACTAGATCAGAGGACTTTGTTATACTCGGCCAGGGGCCTTTGTTATACTCGATTAGAAAACTTTGTTATACTCGACCAGGGGACTTTGTTATACTCCACCAGTGGACTTTTTTATACTTGTCCAATGGACTTTGTTATACTCAATGAGGGGCCTTTGTTATACCCGATCAGGGGACTTTGTTACACTCGACCAGGCGACTTTCTCATACTTGATCAGGGGACTTTGACATACTCGATCAATGGACTTTCCTATATTTGACCAATGGACTTTACTATAATCGATGAGGGTCCTTTGTTATTCTCGATCAGGGACTTAGTTATACTCGACCAGGGGACTTTGTTATACTTGGTTAGGGGACTTTGTTATACTCGATCAAAGTACTTTGATATACTTAATCACAGGACTTTGTTATACTCGACCAGGGGCCTTTGTTATACTCGATTAGAAAACTTTGTTAGACTCGACCAGGGGCCTTTGTTATACTCGATTAGAAAACTTTGTTATACTCGACCAGGGGACTTTGTTATACTCCACCAGGAACTTTGTTATACTCGATCAGGGGATATGTTATACTCGATCAGGGACTGTGTTATACTTGGTTCAGGGTACTTTGTTATACTCGTCCAGGGGTCTTTGATATAATAGGATCATTGGACATTGTTATGCTCGAACTAGGGGACTTTGTCTTACTCGATCAGGACCCTTTGCTTTACTTGACCAGGGGAATTTGTTATAATCGATTAGGGGACTCTGTTATGCTCGATCTAGGGTCTTTGTTAAACTGGGCCAGGAGACGTTGTTATACTCGATCAAGGGATATGTTATTCTCGATCAGGGGACTTTGTTATACTGGACCAGGGGACTTTTTTATACTTGACCAATGGACTTTGTTATACTCGATGAGGGGCCTTTGTTATACTCGATCAGGGGACTTTGTTATACTCGAGCAGGGGACTTTGTTATATTCGATCAGGGGACTTTTTTATACTCGACCAGAGGACTTTGTTTTATTCGATTCGGGGACTTTGTTATACTCGACCAGGGGACTTTTTTATACTTGACCAATGGACTTTGTTATACTCAATGAAGGGCCTTTGTTATACTCGATCAGGGGACTTTGTTATACATGATCAGGGGACTTTGTTATACGCGATCGGGGGACTATTTTTATACTCGACCAGAGGACTTTGTTATACTCGATCAGGGGATATGTTATACTCGATCAGGGGACTTTGTTATACTCAACCAGAGGGCTTTGTTATACTCAATCAGGGGACTTTGTTATACTCGGTTAGGGGCCTTTGTTATATTCGATGAGGGGGCTTTGTTATACTCGACCAAGGGACTTTGCTATGCTCGAACAGGGGACTTTGTTACACTCGATCAGGGGACTTTGTTATACTCGACCAGGGTACTCTTTTATACTTGATCTGGGGACTTTGTCATACTCGATCAGTGGACTTTCCTATATTTGACCAATGGACTGTGCTATACTCGATGAGGGGTCTTTGTTATACTTGATCAGGGGACTTTGCTTTACTCGACCAGAAGACTTTGTTATTCTCGATCATGGGATATGTTATACTCGATCAGGGTACTTTGTTATACACGATCAGGGGACTTTGTTATACTTGATTAGGTGACTTTGTTATCCTCGATCAGGGGACTTTGTTATACTTGATCAGAGGACTTTGTTATACTCGGCCAGGGGCCTATGTTATCCTCGATTAGAAAACTTTGTTATACCTGACCTGGGGACTTTGTTATACTCCACCAGGGACTTTGTTATACTCGATCAGGGGATATGTTATTCTCGATCAGGGGACTTTGTTATACTCGATTAGGGGACTTTTGTTACACTCGATCAGGGGACTTTGGTATACTCGACCAGGGGCCTTTGTTATACTCGATTACGGGACTTTGTTTTACTCGATAAGGGGACTTTGTTATACTCGACCAGGGTACTTTGTTATACTCTATTAGGCGGCTTTGTTATACTCGATCAGGAGACTTTCTTTTACTCGATGAGGGGCCTTTGTTATACTCGGTCAGGGGCCTTTGTTATACTAGATCAAGGGACTTTGTTATACTCGATCAGGGGACTTTGTTATACTAGATCAGGAGGCTTTGTTAACCTCGATCAGGGGACTTTGCTATACTCGACCAGGGGACTTTGTTATACTCGAGCAGGGGGCTTTGTTATACTCGATTAGGGGACTTTGTTATAATCGATCATGAGGCTTTTTTATACTCGATCAGGAGACTTTGCTATCCTCGACCAGGGGACTTTGTTATACTCGATCAGGGAACTTTTTTATACATGACCAATGGACTTTGTTATACTCTATGAGGGGCCTTTGTTATACTCGATGAGGGGACTTTGTTATACTCCACCAGGGGACATTGTTATACTCGATGAGGGTACTTTTTTATGCTCGACCAGAGGACTTTGTTATACTCAATCATGGGATATGTTATACTTGATCAGGGACTTTGTTATACTCAACCAGGGGACTTTGTTATACTCGACCAGGTGACTTTGCTATAGTCGACCAGGGGACTTTGTTATACTCGATTAGGGGACTTTGTTATACTCGACCAGGGGACTTTTTTATACTTGATCAGGGGACATTGTCATACTTGACCAGAGTCCATTGTTATACTCGATCGGGGGACTTTGATATACTCGATGAGTGGACTTTCCTATATTTGACCAATGGACTTTGCTATGCTCGATGAGGGGCCTTTGTTATACTCGATGAGGGGACATTGTTATACTCGACCAGGGGACTTTGTTATACTCGATGAGGGGACTTTGTTATACTCGACCAGAGAAAATGTTATACTCGATTAGAAAACTTTGTTATACTCGACCAGGGGACTTTGTTATACTCGATCAGGGGACTTTTTTATACTCGACAAGAGGACTTTGTTATACTCAATCCGGGGATATGTTATACTTGATCAGGGGACTTTGTTATACTCAACCAGGGGACTTTGTTATACTCGATTAGGGGCCTCTTTTTTACTCGATGAGGGGGCTTTGTTAAACTCGATCAGGGGACTTTGCTATAGTCGACCAGGGGACTTTGTTATACTCGATTAGGGGACTTTGTTATACTCGACCAGGGGACTTTTTTATACTTGATCAGGGGACTTTGTCATACTTGACCAGAGGCCATTGTTATACTCGATCGGGGGACTTTGTTATACTCGATGAGTGGACTTTCCTATATTTGACCAATGGACTTTGCTATACTGATGAGGGGCCTTTGTTATAGTCGATCAGGGGACATTCTTATACTCGACAAGGGTACTTTGTTATACTCGATGAGGGGACTTTGTTATACTCGACCAGAGGACTTTATTATACTCGATCAGGAGATATGTTATACTCGATCAGGGGACTTTGTTATATTCAAACAGAGGACTTTGATATACTCGACGAGGGGCCTTTGTTATACTCGATTAGAAAACTTTGTTATACTCGACCAGGAGAATTTGTTATATTCGATCAGGGGACTTTGTTATACTCCACCAGGGACTTTGTTATATTCGATCAGGGGATATGCTATACTTGACCAGGGGACTTTGTTATACACGATCAGGGGACTTTGTTATACTCGACCAGGGGCGTTTTTATACTTGGCCAATGGACTTTGTTATACTCAATGAAGGGCCTTTGTTATACTCGATCAGGGGACTTTGTTATACACGACCAGGGGACTTTGTTATACGCAATCAGGGGACTTTTTTATACTCGACCAGAAGACTTTGTTATACTCGATCAGGGGATATGTTATACTCGTCCAAGGGACTTTGTTATACTCGATCAGGGGACTTTGTTATACGCGACCAGGGGACTTTTTTGAATTTGATGAGGGGACTTTGTCATACTCGATCAGTGGACTTTCCTATATATGACCAATGTTATACTCGATGAGGGGCCTTTGTTATACTCGATCAGGGGACTTTTCTATACTCGACAAGGGGACTTTGTTATACTCGATCAGGGGACTTTGTTATACTCGACCAGAGGACTTTGTTATACTCGATCAGGGGATATGTTATACTCGATCAGAGGACTTTGTTATACTCAATCAGGTGACTTTTTTTTACTTGATTAGGGGACTTTTTTATACTCGATCAAAGGACTTTGTTATACTTGATCAGAGGACTTTGTTATGCTCGACGAGGAGCCTTTGTTATACTCGATTAGAAAACTTTGTTATACTCGACCAGGGGACTTTGTTATACTCCACCAGGGAGTCTGTTATACTCGATCAGGGGATATATTTTACTCGATAAGGGGGCTTTGTTATACTAGGATCAGGGAACTTTGTTATGCTTGATCAGGGGACTTTGTTCTAGTCGATCAGGGCCCTTTGTTATACTCGACCAAGGGACTTTGTTATAATCGATTAGGTGACTTTCTTATGCTCGATCTGGGGACTTTGTTAAACTGGGCTACGAGACGTTGTTATACTTGATCAGGGGATTTTTGTTATACTCGATCAGGGGACTTTGTTATACTCGACCAGAGGCCTTTGTTATACTCGATCAGGGGACTTTGTTATACTCGATAAGGGGACTTTGTTATACTCGATAAGGGGAATTTATTATACTCGATAAGGGGACTTAATGTTAGACTCAAACAGGTGACTTTGTTATACTCGACCAGGGGACTTTGTTATCCTCGATTAGGCGGCTTTGTTATAATCGATTAGGGGACTTTGTTATACTCGATGAGGGGCCTTTGTTATACTCGACCAGAGGCCTTTGTTATACTAGATCAGGGAACTTTGTTATACTCGATTAGGGGACTTTGTTATACTCGATCAGGGGACCTACTTATACTCGAGCAGGGGGCTTTATTATACTCGAACAGGGGACTTTTTTATACTCGACCAGAGGAATTTGTTATACTCGACCAGGGGCTATGTTATACTTGATCAAGGGACTTTGTTATACTCGTCCAGGGGACTTTTATATACTTGACCAATGGACTTTGTTATACTCAATGAGTGGCCT
>NW_024754148.1:0-14930 GCF_018991925.1 Homarus americanus
TTTTTTATACCATTTTCTCAGTGCTGGATATCATTTGTTGGAGTGCCTCAAGGCCTATTCATTGTAGAGTTATTAATTTTATTTTTTTTATACCATTTTCTCAGTGATTGATAATTATTTTGCTGAAAGCCCTAAGGCCTGTTTCCATGCGTGCAAGCAACATTTCTTAATACTTAAACTTATTGTCTAACAACGAGGCATTGTTCGAGTTTCTAATAATTTCAATATCATGTATAATTTTATTCCCAGAGTAGTGTTTAAGTTCGGGTTAAGAGGTGCTATATTGGTGTACCATTATTTGATTGTGTTTAGTGTTGGAGGGAATAAAACTGTCTAAATTTTACAGTGTGTCCCATTCATCCCAGTCACAGACGCTATCCTACCACGGGACACGGACAATTTATTTTGTTTAGTAAATTTAAGTGTTCTTGTGCTATCGGATTTTTCTCAAAGGGCGCTTTCCACTGCAATAACCTTCTAATAATCTTTAATAAACCCCAAGTCAAGTGAGAAATTAAGGTCCAGTACTTCCGACCGGTTACATATATAAATGCAGATACACCTATTATATATGAATGCAGATACACCTAATTTATATAAATGCAGATATCACCTGAGTAGGACTTCAGGGCACTCAGCAAAATTATATTACCCCAACAGATACACACCTCCTAGCCTAACTTAAACACTACTCTGGGGAACAAGGGTTTTACCTGAGATTGAAATTATAAGGAAATATTAAATGCACACAGCATACATTAGTAACTGAAAAAATAGTATTAACTACACACAAAAATATTGTCACTATTATTAAGAAGTTACTGAGTCCACCAATACCCGTGAACCATGCTTCCTAACCTAACGCGCACACAGATTCCACCTGCACTCCGTAGTCGTTTAAGGCACAACCAACAGGCACCCGTAGTTTATGGCCCAAATCAGCCTTTCTCCACCTTGGAAAATATACCTCTAAGCTCCACTGGACTCTTGGTCCCAGTGTGCAACCCTGTATCACTCAGCTGGCCTCACTTTACCCCCAGTACATCCATGAAACGGAAGGAAGTGAGCCAATCAGACCTTGTACAGTTGAGAGAAACTTTGGCTTCCCGTTAGCAAAAGGGTTTCACTAAGCTGCTTGAGATATGTGGTATTGTGAGCCGAGGTAGAAGATAGCTGATGACCCCAAACGATCGTCACGTTGTTAGCTGGGCACCCAGACGGCTTGGTTCACTCAAGAGATCCTTTGCTAACCCACTAACCAGTGACAAGCCTACACTGTTCTGTCCAACGCGACAATCGCCAATCCTCAATCATCAAAGGCAGTCTCAAACGGCAGTCAATCTCTTGCAGTCAAGTGGGTTTTGACGGAAACCCTGAAAATAATTCACTGTTAGCTCTTGATAACTTTATCACTGCCCTATCTAACCCCTATCTGAGATCGAATGAGACTTACTTGTTATACTGCAATAGCGCAACACAGGTGACTAGGCCACGTGACTCTTTCAGTGGACGGACGCGCAGGGACGTCCTGTTGGTCCGATCGCTTTCGCGGGACTGAGGACCAGCCAGCTACTCATCTCCCCAAGGCGTTAGCTTAGGCCTACGTGATATATTTTCCGCCTAACTAATAACTTTCTTGGGACACCCGTAACATTATTCAGACTGATAAACGATCTATCATTACTTTTAATTAACTAACTCATATTTAGTTTCATAATTCGCCTCCATATTAATTCGGTAGATTACATTTAGTATCGTATAGGCCTAGTTCCACAACCTCTCGCTACGTGCTGGGGAGCGTGGTCTTCCCCAGTCGACCTTGAAAACTCATTATCGCCCATGGCGCTGCGTTTGAAATCACACTGAATTTTCTGAATATTACATATAGATTAGGTGTATCTGCATTTATATAGATTAGGTGTATCTGCATTAATATAGATTAGGTGTATCTGCATTTATATAGATTATATGTTTGAGCATTTACATAGATTAGGTGTATGTGCATTAATATAGATTAGAAGCATGTGCATTTATATGGATTAGGTGTATCTGCATTTATATAGATAGGTGTACCTGCATTTATATAGATTAGCTGTATTTGCATTTATATAGATTAGGTGTATGCGCATTTATATAGATTAGGTGTATCAACATTTATATAGATTAGGTGTATCTGCATTTTTATAGATTAGGTGTATCTGCATTTTTATAGATTAGGTGTATCAACATTGATATAGATTAGGTGTATCAACATTTATATAGATTAGGTGTATCTGCATTAATATAAATTAGGTGTATCTTCATTTATATAGATTAGGTGTATCTGCATTTATATAGATTAGGTGTATATGCATTTGTATAGATTAGGTGTATATTCATTCATAGAGATCATGTATATATGCATTTATATAGATTATATATATGTGCATTTGTATAGATTTTGTGTATGCGTATTTATGTAGATTAAGTGTATATGCTTTTATATAGATTAGGTTTATATGCATTTATATAGATTAGGTGTATATGCATTTATAGATTAGGTGTATCTGCATTCTTATAGATTAGGTGTATCTGCATATATATAGAATAGGGGTATCTGCATTTTTATAGATTAGGTGTATCTGCATTTATATAGATTAGTCGTATCTGCATTTATATAGATTAGGTGTATCTGCATTTATATGTATTAGGTGTATCTGCATTTATATAGATGAGGTGTATCTGCATATATATAGAATAGGGGTATCTGCATTCATAGATTAGGTGTATCTGCATATATATAGAATAGGGGTATCTGCATTTATATAGATTAGGTGTATATGCATTTATAGATTAGGTGTATCTGCATTCTTATAGATTAGGTGTATCTGCATATATATAGAATAGGGGTATCTGCATTTATATAGATTAGGTGTATCTGCATTTATATAGATTACATGTATATGCATTTGTATAGATTAGGTGTATATGCATTCATATAAACTGTGTATATGCATTTATATAGATTGTATATATGTGCATTTATATAGATTACGTGTATGTGTATTTATATAGATTATTTATATATGCTTTTATATAGATTAGGTGTACCTCCATTTATATAGATTAGGTGTATCTGCATTTATATAGGTTAGCTGTATCAGTATTTATATAGATTTCGTGTATCTGCAATTATATACATTATGTGTATCTGCATTTAAATAGATTATGTATACCTGCATTTATATAGATTAGGTGTATCTGCATTTATATAGGTTATGTAATGAGACAAAATCTCACATGAAGTGGTAAGTTAGGAGTTTATAGCAGTAGAGTATTATAGCGAGAGGAAATGGTAGCGTGTCTCGAGGCTGTGATGTCAACACTGTATATTACCACAGGCACAGTACAAGTGTAGTATATAAAACACCAATGCGTGTTACAGCTTTATTTTACTAGTTCAATAGGGGGGATTAATGGGGGGGTTCGTACACAATTTATGATAGACTATGGTATTCTCGTATAACCTAACCTCACAATTAGAATGGGCACTTCACTAAGTCGATCGTGTTACACTTAGTGGCGGGCTTCTCTCGAGCGGGACTGGGGACGTGGTAGCTGGCCCTTCCTGGTCACAAGACACACACACTGAGGGAGGGCTCGGACGTCCTATATATTGGAAGACCAGCCGTCAGGTTGAGCTGATCGGGGCGGCGAAGGGTCCCCTTACCTTTGCCCTCGCTAATGTAGGGTCAGGTCTGGACTTTTTCAGAGACTGTAAGTTGTATTTTCTGGAAAAGTCATCAGGTGGGGCCGTGACATGAGAGGCCCTGTTTGATTTGTGGCCTCTTGACTTGAGCTCGAGGGTTACATTTGACCTGGCTAATGTGAGGTCAGGTCTGGACTCTCTCTGCGATGTAGGTTATTGTATATTGGGAGAGAGTCGGCTGGTGCCTTCTTACATGTTTGTTGTGGTGCCGTGTCACATGGGAGGGGAGCCTAGCTGATTTATAACCCTTGGTCAACCGCAGAGTTACCCTACACTTTTGTCCTCCCTAATGTCGGGTCAAGACTGGAGTGTTTCAGAGATGTAAGCTGTGGTCTGACAACCCATCACTACACCTCCCGCCAAGACCAAAGGTTCCATGCCACACAATCGATGTTCACAGTGGATGACAGTAGCGAGTGCCCAACCTGAGAAAAATAGCTACTGCGGTGTAAAGTATGCACCTCACATCCTACCATAGTCTGGTAATATTTATAATATCTAAGCAGCTATCTAAGGATACGGAAACGGAAAGGTGAATGTAGACACGAAGGAGAGAGAGAGCGCCTTAGCAGGAGCTTGTCGGAGAGCGTCAGTTTAGGGAGTTAGATGAGGGTACACAGTCGGAGGTTTGAAAGGTTATGCATTGGTGTTGCTTGCTCTGGCTTATTTCTGCTTAGGTTCCCTAGTGTTAGTATCTTCAAGCCTGGAATAGATTTACATACTTGTTGCTTCAACTGTTAAACTCTTGCGCAGGGCAGCACATACAACATATATAATAATAAGATACATGGCCGCTTAATAAAAAAAAAAGGGGGGGGGGGAAGTTGGGGAAAATACAACTTGTGAACAAAAAGAAATATTTGTACATACTAAAAAGGCGGCAGAAATTATTAACAAGATACAATGTCAAAAACAAAAACTCGTCAGCATTCGTCGAGATCCCGGGTGGCGCGTGGTCCATCACCACCTCCACCAATCGGTGCCCGGCATCAGGGTGGACAACGCAGTAGATACAGTGGTTGGCGTTTCCTGTCCCGTCCGGCGGTCTGCCGCGGTGTGTCGCGTGCCTCACTTCCTCCACTTGAACTTCTGTGTAGAGCGGCAGTTCCTGACACATTCCAGATGGATTTTTCTAGTCCCATCTGAGTTTCCTCTGTAGAGTCTCATTTTCTGTCGTGGTCCAGATGGATTTTTCTAGTCCCATCTGAGTTTCCGCCCTTCCCGGCCGGGATCAAAGCCGGTCCACTGCTTGGGGTGTCATCGCTTTGGATGGCGTGTAGGGCAGGGTCCACGGACAAGAGTTCGCCCTCCGTACGTCAGTGTCGGCGAGACCCCTGACCGTCCTGTCCCACACCCTCACAGTGGTGAATCCCTCCCTGGGTGGGCCCCCCAGGGTTTGCTTGTTTCTTCCTCTACTTGTAGTCAGGTCACTTCTGTTTCGTCCCCGATGGTGTGGTAAACACCGGCGAGGCAGATCCCGGGTGGGCCGAGGTCAGCCATTACTTGTCTGGTACCTGGTGGTTCCATTCCCGGAGTGGAAGTGCGTGGGACCAGTTGACAGGTCCTGAAACGTAGGAAGCTGTCGTCTGCATCGCCACTGGGACCTCTAGTTGTTTGTTGCCTGTTGCTTGCTGCTACTGAAGTTGCAGGTCGGGGTTTCTGGATTTTCTCCTGGGTTCCAAGGGGACGACCTGATTCCCTGCCTGGAGCTAGGTGCTGCGCTGGTCCTGCATGGCGTAGCTTGCTCAGGCTGATGGTACCCATAGATGTTGTCTGTCAGTATTGTGGTCTGTGAGACCGTAGCCTCGGTGCGTGTCTCGTCGTTCAGCAGGCGAGCGACGAGACACAGCCCAGTGTCTTCAACCAGATCGAGGGCCAGCATTATGCAAGCCCGTTTCTGGAGCTTGGGGCTTGCAGTGTCAACGTGAAGGCGTCACCAATTCGCCGCGGGGTTGCCCGCTGCGTGTCCCGCTCGTGTCGGGCATCCATTATGAGTCAGGATGCGTTGGTTTGTTCATCTGGTAGGGGGTCAGCTGCAGCTGTGGTGGTGTCATCTCCGACTTTTGTGTGGGGTCAGGGAGACCTCGCCCAGGCCCGTGAAGAGCAAGGGCAGTGATGACTCTGTAGCTTAGTAGAAAGACAAGATCCCGGGGTGGAGAATCAACAATTAGAAGTGCCCCTAGACTCGTTACTTTAATCTATGTTCTGTGACCTGGTGTTATATCTATGAGCCCTAATCTGATCAGGTCTTACTGGTACAAGTGGGGCAGTAGCTTGGGGAGTTCTCTGATTATTACTTGGGGTGTGAGGCACCTGATTGTTCTGAGGGGGGTGGTCGGCTGCTGGTGGAGGGATAGGGTGTTGGGAAGGGAATGTTACTCCTAGAGGGGGCTGGTTGGTGAGGCCTGATTTGTTCAAGACGTCATCGTCGATAGTTGCCAGCTTCAATCTATTCACATGCACAGTTTCCTGACGTCCCCCCTGGCAAAGCGGGGAAATAGTGAAGTTTACTTTGCTGGGTTGGGCGGTTACTCTATACGGGCCCTGCCATCTCTGTTGCAACTTAGAGGGGGTATCGGGGGAGGATGATTCGTTAGTTAGGAAGACCAGGGTACCTACGGTAATATTGGAAGGGGTGACCCTGAGGTTATAGTAGGTGGCGTTGTGTAAGTGACCTTTCTTGTTTAGTTCCTGCACCCGAGTAAAGACCGTTTGTAACCTGTTTTGCAAGACAGAAGGGTAGTCCTCGCTTTTATTTCACTGATTATTAACCAAAAACGACAAGTGATCTTTCAACGTGCGGTGGGAACGCTCAACCATGGCATTAGCCTGTGGGTGGTAACTAGTGGTTAGATTTGACTTAGCCCGCAGCAAGTCGCACGCCTTCTGAAAGATGCCCGAGGTAAACTCTGTCCCTTGATCACTTACAATGTCCCGGGGACATCCATGAGTACCAACGTATTGTAACAGGGCTTCACAAACTGTCTCTGCGCGTTTATCGGGGATGGGTATATAGGTTGCAAAACGTGAATAGTGATCGACGATGGAAACAACGTATCTGTTTCCCCGGTGTGAACGTATTGACATGTCAGTTAGATCGATCGATACCCGTTCCAAGGGCTGAGAGGCTGGTGGGAACTCCTGCAGCTCTCCCTGTCTCTTTCGGGTACCCTTCCTTAACTGACATGGCAGACATCCTTTGACAAATGCCCCAACTTTCCGCGCTAGATTGGGCATGAAAAACATAGAGCGTGCACGTGCATATGTGCGACATTCACCCGGGTGGGCTGCGAATTGGGAAGAGTGAGCTACTTCTAGGGCCGAGTTTTCCAAGGATGCGGGGATGACTACGAGTTCTGTGGGTTGTTCATCATCCTGTTTCATAGTAACAAGATACAGGACTCCGCTTAAAAGACTGAAATCACAAAGTGAGGCTTTGTTGACCTTCTTGGGGAGCGGACCCCCCTCAAGGAACTCAATGACAGGACCCCACTGTGGGTCTTCGAGTTGGTGTTGGCGCACCTCGTTAGGTGATAGGTCCCCAAAAATGGGCTGAGTCATGCTACTAGGATTCCCGACATTATTTATAGGTAATACATTACGGCTCAGTGCGTCTGGTACTACGTGGTTCTTGCCTGGCTTATGCAAAATGGAGAAGTTATACGCATTAAGAAAGACTGCCCAGCGTGCTACCCGTGCATTAGGAGTTTTACCTTGGAAGATATATATTAAAGGACGGTGATCAGTGATTACATAAAAGTGTCTACCAAATAGGTAAGCATCAAAGGAAGTTACGGCCTTGACAATAGCCAAGGCTTCTTTCTCAGTTGTGGAGTAGCGGAGGGCAGCTCCGCTCAATTTCTGGGAAAAATAAGCAATAGGGATGGGGTTATCTTCACCACCTTGCATGAGACAGGCTCCCAGTGCTTCGTCGGAAGCGTCAGTGTGCACGTAAAACGGCTGCGTCAAGTCCGGCAGTGCTAACATTGTTGCCGACTTCAATAAGTCCTTGAGATGGTTAAAAGCTTTATCTGCCTCCCCCGACCACCGAAACTGAACCGACTCCTTTGTAAGTTTCGTAAGGGGGAGGGCCGCCTCTGAAAAGTGAGGGATGTGACGTCTGAAAAAATTGGCGGTGCCGAGGAACTGTTTCACACCCCTGGCTGTGGTGGGGGGTGGCATCTCTGCTATCGCTTTCACTTTCACCGGGTCGGGCCTAACGCCGCCATGACCTACGATGAATCCCAGGAATTTAACTTCCTGGCGCGCGAACGCGCATTTCCTAAGGGACACTTTCAGTCCGGCCGCTTTCATGACCGAGAGAACCTCATCTACATCCCGCATGTGCGAATCCATGTTTTTACTATAAACGATAACATCGTCCAGGTAAGCCATAGCGTTCCGCCCAAGCACGGGTGTGAGACTGTGGTTCACAGCCCTCATGAACGTGGCCGGTGCTCCCTTTAACCCGAAAGGTAACCTGTTGAAACAAAATAAACGGCTGCCATCCGCGAAAGCAGTTTTGGGGCGGTCAGCCGAGTCGACAGGTATACTCCAGTACGCATCCTTACAGTCTAGAACTGTGAATATAGAAGCTCCGTTCAATTGGTCCAGTGTCTCGTCAATTCTGGGCAAGGGATAGCTATCAGCAATGGTGTCCTTATTAAGTTCCCTATAGTCTACACAGAATCTAGTTGACCCGTCCTTTTTTCTGACTAATACTACCGGGGAGCAATAGGGGCTAGTACAAGGGGAGATGACACCACGTTCCTCCATTTGGCGACATAAGTCCCTAATTTGAGTTTTAGCCGCCTCAGCAAGCCTCCACTGCCGTACTCTGGTGGGGGGAGCGGAGCCGGTATTAATTTTGTGTGAAGCTGACATCAGGCCGAGGTCCTGATCTGAAGTTGCAAATAGATCTTCATGCTGCTTTATTATAGAGCATAGACGTTCTCTAATAATGGTGGGTAGGTGATCTATGTCAAGGGATTCTATTGCAGTGGCGAACATTTGCTGTGACTCTACGAATTCTGTGTCACTCCTAATGTTATATCTCGTAGAATCAAAATGCTCCAGATCCTCTACTTTATCGACCACACAGACTGTTCCCACTGAATGACCAGGAGTAAGTTTAAATTCCCTGGGGGTGGGGTTTATGACTGGGACGCTAGGCTGCTGAGTGTTAATGAGCCCTGACTGCACGTATGGGGACATTTTATGAGGGGTTTCAACAAATACACACTCCTGATCCTCCGTGGAACTGTCGAACGACCTTGACCATCGAACGGGCAGAACAACACTAGAGTGGGGAGGGATTACAGTGGCGGGCGTAGGGTGTAGCTGGGGGGCTTGGGGTGCGGGGGGCTGGGGGCGTTTAGGCTTAATGAGGTGGACGGGCAGACCAGACCTATTCCTAATAGCAGTACCTGCATAATCTCTACCATCTAGTGTCACGGTATACCGGCTCCCGTCAAACTGGATTCCATACTTAAACCTACACAAGAAATCTGACCCAATAAGAACATCCCCTGGGAAAAGAGCACCGCTTACCACAACCAGCGCGTGAACAACTATCTTATCTCCTAAGTCTACAGTTATATCTCTGGAATCCAATGTTGAGAGGCGGTTCCCCGTGACGCCACGTAACTCAGGAACTTTATGCTTTCCCCCTAGGCTCATCTTGGAGGCCACGTTCTGTTTCACCAAGGACACCGAGGAGCCTGTGTCAATGAAAGCTTCAACCCGTTTCCCTCCCATTTTCAACTTAATAATTGGCCTGTCTTCCCTAGTCACCATCAACGCCTCGCCCTTGCCTTTAGTAGTAGGGACATAACCTGCGAATGTGTCCCCACTCGGCACATGCGTAACAACGCATTCCGGTGTATGGACACTCTCTGCAGGTATGTCCCTGGTCGCCACACCCCTCGCACTGGCCCTCACATTGGAAGGGACATCCGTGCACCGCGTGGGACCATGCCCCACAGGAGGAGCAGCGAAAAGGCTTCGGAGCTCTATACCAGCTATCCCGCATGGGCGGGCCCGGGCGCGCACTTGTGACTGCATGGGGGCGGGGGTCAATCCCAGCCCGCGCCCCGCGGGTCCCTGCCCCAGACGGCCGGCCGCCCCGTGGCGCATTACCAACGTGTTTATACCTACTGTATCTAACCCTGATTGCTCCCGCCCTTCCTCGTGGACCGATGACTGTTCCTGTCGCTTCCTTTCGTCCCGGCTGAGATTCTCCACCATCAGTCTCAAGAATTCATCCTCCCAGACAGAAGGGGTGTTACGTGTAGGGGTGGGAGGGGCGGCGTGAATTGTCGACACAAAACGGGAGGGGGGGGGTGGGTTTCCTGAGCTGTATATACATCCGCGCTGCTTTAATTGCGTTCTCGATCGTAGTTATCCCGCTCGCCGCCATGTACGTACGCATCTCGCCGGGTAAGCCCGACAGAAAGTAAGAGAGTACTAGCTCAGGTGGGAAGAATTGTGGGTGATTCACTCTCACCATCTTCACAGCACTACCTATGCATGATAGGTAAACATTTAGTGATGAACACTCCTCTAGCTTGATATTAGCTAAACGTGTCGTGTGATCTTGTAATGAGTCACCCTGGCTGTAAATTTCCCGTAATCCGTTCGCGAATGTGTCCCACGTGGTAGCATTCTTTACTGTCGGACTAAATCCTAGCACACCTTTCGCGTCACCGCCCAATCGCATACGTGCCGTCCTAAGGCGGCATTCCTCGTATTCCTGAAAGGCGGCATTCCTCGTATTCCTGAAGGGTTTCCGGGAACGCACTTTCAATGTCTCCTAACCACTGTTCCAGCCTATCTGCTGATGTCGCAGGGTCACGGCCATCGCCCTCAAACATGGGCACCTGACTGACCAATTGTGCTGCACTACTAGCTGAAACGGTCGTAAGGATGGGGTCTGGCATGCTGGAGGGGTTGGGAGGTGCTAAGGTGTACGTGAGCGTGGGGAGGGGAGTGGCGAGAGAGGGTGCAGGGTTGTTAAGGGGTAGGGGGGGAGAGTAGGTACTAGTGGATTCTTCAGGGAACGGGAATAAAACGGAAGTCGTTGGTGTAGTGTTAACAGGAGTCATATTAGCTTGCGAGGAGGGCTGGGAAGTACTGATCGTGGAAGTCGAAATTGTCAATGTTGACGATGACGTCTGTGGGTGGGACGAGGAGGGGGTTTTACTGACACTTGCCCTGGTTGAATTCTCGACCATTGTTCCCCGTTACCCAACAATATGTGGACTAGGGAGGGGGGAGTGGATGACTGTCACCACTTGTACCACACTGAAGGACAGGAATTATATTACAAATGCTACCACCCTTGTACTGCCTGCTTCGTCAAGATAGTTACGAGTTTACTTCAAAAGATTCTAACAATCACTGTACTGAACACTAAGGGGAAGAGGCGTGAGTTTTTACGTTAAGTGCGCTGCCACCATTGTAATGAGACAAAATCTCACATGAAGAGGTAAGCTAGGAGGTTATAGTAGTAGAGTATTATAGCGAGAGGAAATGGTAGCGTGTCTCGAGGGTGTGATGTCAACACTGTATATTAACACAGGCACAAGTGTAGTATATAAAACACCAATGCGTGTTACAGCTTTATTTTACTAGTTCAATAGGGGGGATTAATGGGGGGGGGTTCGTACACAATTTATGATAGACTATGGTATTCTCGTATAACCTAACCTCACAATTAGAATGGGCACTTCACTAAGTCGATCGTTGGGGAGGTTCGGGATCACTGCACTTCTACCGTCTACACAGCCAGCACTTACTGTTACACGTTGAGTTGACAGCACTCTGTCGATGGACCCGGCTGAGACTTCGTTACACTTAGTGGCGGGCTTCTCTCGAGCGGGACTGGGGACGTGGTAGTTGGCCCTTCCTGGTCACAAGACACACACCTGAGGGAGGGCTCGGACGTCCTACATATTGGAAGACCAGCCGTCAGGTTGAGCTGATCGGGGGCGGCGAAGGGTCCCCTTACCTTTGCCCTCGCTAATGTAGGGTCAGGTCTGGACTTTTTCAGAGACTGTAAGTTGTATCTTCTGGAAAAGTCATCAGGTGGGGCCGTGACATGAGAGGCCCTGGTTGATTTGTGGCCTCTTGACTTGAGCTCAAGGGTTACATTTGACCTGGCTAATGTGAGGTCAGGTCTGGACTCTCTCTGCGATGTAGGTTATTGTATATTGGGAGAGAGTCGGCTGGTGCCTTCTTACATGTTTGTTGTGGTGCCGTGTCACATGGGAGGGGAGCCTGGCTGATTTATAACCCTTGGTCAACCGCAGAGTTACCCTACACTTTTGACCTCCCTAATGTCGGGTCAAGACTGGACTGTTTCAGAGATGTAAGCTGTGGTCTGACAACCCATCACTACAGTTAGCTGTATCAGTATTTATATAGATTTCGTGTATCTGCATTTATATAGATTAGGTGTATCTGCATTTATATAGATAACGTGTATCTGCATTTATATACATTAGGTGTATCTGCATTTATATAGATTAGGTGTATCTGCATATATTTAGATGACATGTATATGGATTTATATAGATTAGGTGAATCTGCGTTTATATAGATTAGGTGTTTCTGCTTTTATATAGATTAGGTGTATATATATGTATATAGATTAGGTGTATCCGCATTTATATAGGTTAGGTGTATCTGCATTAATATAGATTAGGTGTATGTGTGTTTATATAGATTACGTGTTTGAGCATTTATATAGATGAGGTGTATGTGCATAAATATAGATTAGTTGTACCTGGTTTTATATAGATTAGCTCTATTTGCATTTATATATATATATATATATATATATATATATATATATATATATATATATATATATATTAGGTGTATATGCATTTATATAGATTAGGTGTATGTGCATTTATATAGATTAGATGCATGTGCATTTACATAGATTAGGTGTATCTGCATTTATATGTATTAGGTGTATCTGCATTTATATAGATTAGGTGTATATGCATTTGTTTAGATTATGTTTATATGCATTCATATAGATTATGTGTATTTGCATTTATATAGATTATATATATGTTCATTTATATTGATTATGTGTACGTGTATATATATAGATTATGTGTATATGCTTTTATATAGATTAGTGTATCTGAATTTATGTAGAATAGGTGTATCTGAATTTATATAGATTAGGTGTACCTCCATTTATATAGATTAGGTATATCTGCATTTATATAGATTTGCTGTATCTGCATTTATATAGTTTACGTTTATCTACATTTATATAGATTAGGTGTATATGCATTTGTATAGATTAGGTGTTTATGCATTCATATAGATTATGTGTATATGCTTTTATACAGATTAGGTTTATTAGCATTTATACAAATTAGGAGCATATGCATTTATATAGATTAGGTGTATATGCATTTATAGATTAGGTGTATATGCATTTATATAGATTTGGTGTATCTGCATTTATATAGATTAGGTGTATCTGCATTTATATAGATTAGCTGTATCTACAAATTTATAGATTAGCTGTGTCTGCATTTATATAGATTAGGTATACCTGCATTTATATAGATTAGGTGTATCAACATTTATATAGATTAGGTGTATCTGCATTTATATGAATTAGGTGTATCTGCATTTTTACAGATTAGGTGTATCAACATTTATATAGATTAGGTGTATCAACATTTATATAGATTAGGTGTATCTGAATTTATATAGATTAGGAGTATCTGCATTTATATATAATACGTATATCTGCATTTATATAGATTAGGTGTTTCTGCATTCATATAGATAAGAGGTATTTGCATTTATGTAGATTAGGAGTACATGCATTTATATAGATGTAGTGTATATGCATTTATATAGATTAGGAGTATCTGCATTTATTTAGATGTCATGTATCTGGACTTATATAAATTAGGTGAAACTGCATTTATATAGATTAGGTGTATCAACATTTATATAGATTAGGTATACCTGCATTTATATAGATTAGGTGTATCTGCATTTATATAGATTAGGAGTATCTTCATTTATATATATTATGTATATCTGCATTTATATAGATTAGGTGTTTCTGCATTCATATAGATAAGAGGTATTTGCATTTATGTAGATTAGGAGTGCATGCATTTATATAGATTTGGTGTATATGCATTTATATAGATCAGATGTATCTGCATTTTTATAGATTAGGTGTATCAACATTTATATAGATTAGGTGTATCAACATTTATATGGATTAGGTGTATCTGCATTTATATAAATTAGGTGTATATGCATTTATATAGATGACGTGAATCTGCATATATATAGATGACGTGTATCTGCATTTATACAGATTAGGTGAATCTGCATTTATATAGATGACGTATATCTACATTTATATAGATGGTGTATCTGCATTTATATTGATTTGGTGTATCTGAATCTATATATATTAGGTGTATCTGCATTCATATAGATTAGGTGTATCTGCATTTATATAGATTTGGTGTATCTACATTTATATAGATTAGGAGCATATGCATTTTTATAGATTAGGTATATATGCATTTATATAAATTACTTGTATCTGCATATATATAGAATAGGGGTATCTGCATTCATATAGATTAGGTGTATCTGCATTCATATAGATTAGGTGTATCTGCATTTATATAGATTTGGTGTATCTACATTTATATAGATTAGGAGCATATGCATTTTTATAGATTAGGTATATATGCATTTATATAAATTACTTGTATCTGCATATATATAGAATAGGGGTATCTGCATTCATATAGATTAGGTGTATCTGCATTTATATAGAATAGTTGTATCTGCATTTATATACATTAGGTGTATCTGCATTTATATAGATTAGGTGTATCTGCATATATATATAGATAACGTGTATCTGCATTTATATACATTAGGTGTATATGCATATATATAGATTAGATAAATCTGCATTTATATTGATTAAGTTTATCTGCGTTTATATAGATTAGGTGCATTTGCATTTATTTAAATGACATGTGTCTGGATTTATATTGATTAGGTGAATCTGCATTTATATAGATTAGGTGTTTCTGCTTTTATATAGATTAGGTGTGTTAGATGTTCTGGGTAATA
Organism: Homarus americanus; assembly: GCF_018991925.1. NCBI lineage: Eukaryota > Metazoa > Arthropoda > Malacostraca > Decapoda > Nephropidae > Homarus > Homarus americanus. The sequence goes on from NW_024754148.1 coordinate 14,897, forward strand.
AGTTCTATATACAGGAGAGAACACAAACACCTGT
>NW_024754149.1:0-5996 GCF_018991925.1 Homarus americanus
GCCGGGCTAGGAGGGCCGGGCACGCCTTTAGTGCCATGAACGGGGTGTGGGGCTGGGCACCCTTTCAGTGCCATGACCTGGTGTGTGAGGGTCGGTCACTCCTTCAGTGCCATGACCTGGGATGTGAGGGCTGGGCACCCCTTCAGCCCCATGACCCGGGGTGTGAGGGCCGGGAACCCCTTTAGCTCCATGACCCGTGGTGTGTGGGCCGTGCATACCTTCAGTGCCATGGCCAGGGGTGGGACGGCCGGGCACCGCATCAGTGCCATGACCCGGGGTGTGAGGGCCGGGCAACCCTTCAGTGACATGACCCGAGGCGTCAGGGCAGGGCCCCCCTTCAGTGCCATGAGCCGGGGTGTGAGGGCCGGGCAGCCCTCTAGTGCCATGAAACGGGGTGTGAGGGCCGGGCACCCCTACAGAGCTATGAACCGGGGTGTGAGGGCCGCGCACCCCTTCACATGACACCGGTGTGAGGGACGGGCACCCTTTCAGTGCCATGAATCGAGGTGTGATGGCCGGGCTTCCCTTCAGCTCCATGACCCGTGGTGTGAGGACCGGGAACCGCTTCAACCCCATGACCCGGGTAGTGAGGGCCGGGCACCCCTTTAGGGCCATGACCCAGGGTGTGAGCGCCGTGCACCCCTTCAGTGACATGACCCGGGGTGTGAGTGCCGGGCACTATTTCAGTGCCATGAAATGGGGTGTGATGGCTGGGCACCAATCCAACACCATGGCCCGGGGTGTGAGGGCCGGACACCCCTTCAGCACCATGACCCGGGGTGTGAGGGCCAGGAACCCCTTCAGTGCCATGACCCAGAGTCTGAGAGCTGGGTACCCCTCCAGCACCATGACTTGGGGTGTGAGTGCCGGGCACCCCTTTAGTGCCATGACCCGGGGTGTGAGGGCTGGACACCCCTTCAGTGACATGACCCGGGATGTGAGGGCCGGGCACCCCTCGAGTGCCATGACCCGGAGTGTGAGAGCTGGCCACCCCTTCAGTGACATGACCCGGGGTGTGCGGGCCGGGCACCCTTTCAGTGACATGACCCGGGGTGTGAGGGCCGGGCACCCCTCCAGCACCATGACCCGGGGTGTGAGGGCCGGGCACCCCTTCAGTACTATGACCCGGGGTGTGAGGGCCGGGCACTACTTCAGTGTCACGAATCGGGGTGTGAGGGCCGGGAACCCTTTCAGTGCCATGAAATGGGGTTTGAGGGCCGGGCACCCCTACAGTGCTGCGAACCGGGGTGTGACGGCCGGGCACCCTTTCAATGCCATGAATCAGGGTGTGAGGGCCGGGCACCCCTTCAGCACCATGACCCGTGGTGTGATTGCCGGGCACCAATCGAGCACCATGGCCCGGGATGTGACGGCCGGGCACCCCTTCAGTGACATGACCCGGGGTGTGAGGGGCCAGGCACCCCTTCAGTGCCATGACCCGGGGTGTGAGGGATGGGCACCCCTTCAGTGACATGACCCGGGGTGTGAGGGCCGGGCACCCTTTCAGTGACATGACCCGGGGTGTGAGGGCCGGGCACCCCTCCAGCACCATGACCCGGGGTATGAGGGCCGGTCACCCCTTCAGTGACATGACCCGGGGTGTGAGGGCCGGGCAGCCCTTTAGTGCCATGACCCGGTGTGTGAGGGCTGGGCACCCCTTCAGTGACATGACCTGGGGTGTGGAGGGCTTGGGCACCCTTTCAGACATGACCTGGGGTGTGAGGGCCGGGCACCCCTCCAGCACCATGACCCGGGGTGTAGAAGGCACCCCTTCAGCACTATGACCCGGGTGTGAGGGCCGGGCACTCCTTCAGTGTCACGAATCGGGGTGTGAGGGCCGGGCACCCTTTCAGTGCCATGAAATGGGTTGTGAGGGCCGGGCACCCCTACAGTGCTGTGAACCGGGGTTCGAGGGCCGGGCACCCTTTCAATGCCATGAATCGGGGTGTGAGGGCCGGGCACACCTTCAGCACCATGACCCGTGGTGTGAGTGCCGGGCAGCAATCGAGCACCATGGCCCGGGATGTGAGGGCCGGACACCCTTTCAGTGACATGACCTGGGGTGTGACGGCCGGGCACCCCTTCAGTGACATGACCCGGGGTGTGAGGCCAGGCACCCTTCAGTGCTATGACCTGGGTGGAGGGATGGCACCCCTTCAGTGACATGACCTGGTGTGGAGGGCTGGCCTCTACAGTGACATGACCTGGGTGTGAGGGCTGGGCACCTCCCTCCAGCACCATGGCCTGGGTGTAAGGGACGGCACCCTTCAGCATCTGGCGGTGGGAGTGTGCCCGGCACTTTACAGCACCATGGCCTGGTGTGTTAGGCCGGACACCCCTCCAGCACTATGGCCCGGGGTGTGACGGCCGGGCACCGCTTCAGTGCCATGACCCGAGGTGTGAGGGCTGGGCACCCCTTCAGTGCCATGAGCCGGGTTGTGAGGGCCGGGCACGCCTTTAGTGCCATGAAACGGGGTGTGAGGGGCCGGGCACCCCTACAGAGCTATGAACTGGGGTGTGAGGGCCGGGCACCCCTTCACATGACACGGGGTGTGAGGGCCGGGCACCTTTTCAGTGCCATGACCTGGGGTGTGAGGGCCGGGCTCGATTTCAGTGACATGAATCGGGGTGTAAGCGCCGGGCACCCCTCCAGCACCATGACCCGGGGTATGAGGGCCGGGCACCCCTTCAGTGCTATCACCCGGGGAGTGAGGGCCTGGCACCCTTTCAGTGACATGACCCGGGGTGTGAGGGCCGGGCACCACTTCAATGACATGACACTGAGTGTGTGGGCCGGGCACCCTTTCAGTGCCATGACCCGGTGAGTGAGGGTCGGTCACTCCTTCAGTGCCATGACCCGGGGTGTGAGGGCTGGGCACCCCTTCAGCCCCATGACCCTGGGTGTAAGGGCCGGGAACCCCTTCAGCTCCATGACCCGTGGTGTGAGGGCCGTGCATACCTTCAGTGCCATGGCCAGGGGTTTGACGGCCGGGCACCGCATCAGTGCCATGACCCGGGGTGTGAGGGCCGGGCACCCCTTCAGTGACATGACCCGAGGCGTCAGGGCAGGGCCCCCCTTCAGTGCCATGAGCCGGGGTGTGAAGGCCGGGCAGCCCTCTAGTGCCATGAAACGGGGTGTGGGGGCCGGGCACCCCTACAGAGCTATGAACCGGGGTGTGAGGGCCGCTCACCCCTTCACATGAATCGGTGTGTGATGGCCGGGCTTCCCTTCAGCTCCATGACCCGTGGTGTGAGGACCGGGAACCGCTTCAACCCCAGGACCCGGGTAGTGAGGGCCGGGCACCCCTTTACGTCCATGACCCGGGGTGTGAGCGCCGTGCACCCCTTCAGTGACATGACCCGGGGTGTGAGTGCCGGGCACTATTTCAGTGCCATGAAATGGGGTGTGATGGCCGGGCACCAATCCAGCACCATGGCCCGGGGTGTGAGGGCCGGACACCCCTTCAGCACCATGACCCGGGGTGTGAGGGCCAGGCACCCCTTCAGTGCCATGACCCGGAGTGTGAGAGCTGGGCACCCCTCCAGCACCATGACTTGGGGTGTGAGGGCGGGGCACCCCTTTAGTGCCATGACCCGGGGTGTGAGGGCCGGGCACCTCTTCAGTGACATGACCCGGGGTGAGGGGCCGGGCACCCTCCAGTGCCAAGGCGGACCCGGAGGTGAGAGCTGGGCACCTTCAGGCATGACCCAGGGTGTGAGGGCTGGGCACCCTTTCAGTGACATGACCCGGTGTGTGAGGGCCGGCACTCTCCAGCACCATGACCCGGGTGAGGGCTGCACCTTCAGTGCCATGAATCGGGGTGTGATGTCCGGGCACCCCTTCAGTGTCACGAATCGGGGTGTAAGGGCCGGGCACCCTTTCAGTGCCATGAAATGGGGTGTGAGGGCTGGGCACCCCTACATTGCAGCGAACCGGGGTGTGAAGGCCGGGCACCCCTTCAGCACCATGACCCGGGGTGTGAGGGCCGGGCACCAATCGAGCACCATGGCCCGGGATGTGAGGGCCGGACACCCTTTTAGTGACATGACCCGGGGTGAGGGGCCAGCAACCCCTTCAGTGCCATGACCCTGGGTGTGAGGGATGGGCACCCCTTCAGTGACATGACCCGGGGTGTGAGGGCCGGGCACCCTTTCAGTGACATGACCCGGGGTGTGAGGGCCGGTCACCCCTCCAGCACCATGACCTGGGGTATGAGGGCCGAGCACCCATTCAGTGACATGACCCCGGGTGTGAGGGCCGGGCACCCCTCCATCACCATGACCCGGGGTATGAGGGCCGGGCACCCCTTTAGTGCTATGACCCGGGGTGTGATTGCCGGGCACCACTTTAGGTACATGACCAGGGGTGTGAGGGCCGGGCAAACCTTCAGTGCCATGACCCGGGGTGTAAGGGCCGGGCACCACTTCAGTGCCATGACCCGGGGTGTGAAGGCCGGGCACCACTTCAGTGACATGACCCGGGGTGTGAGGGCCGGGCAGCCCTTTAGTGCCATGACCCGGGGTGTGAGGGCTGGGCACCCCTTCAGTGACATGACCAAAGGTGTGAGGACCGGGCACCCGTTCAGTGCCATGAATCGGGGTGTGATGTCCGGGCACCCCTTCATCTCCATGACCAGGTATGTGAGGGCCGGGCACCCCTCCAGCACCATGGCCCGGGTTGTGAGGGCCGGGCACCCTTTCAGTGACATTACCCGGGGTGTGAGGGCCGGGCACCCCTCCAGCACCATGGCCTAAGGAGGGCCGGGCACCCCTTCAGTGTCATGACCAGGGTGTGTCACGGCCTGACACCCCTCCAGCACCATGGCCCGTGGTGTGAGGGCCGGGCACCCTTTCAGTGCCATGATTCGGGGTGTGATGGCCGGGCACCCCTTCAGCTCCATGACCCGGTATGTTTGGGCCGGGCACTCCTCCAGCACCATGGCCCGGGGTGTGAGGCCCGTGCACCCCTCCAGCACCATGGCCCGGGGTGTAAGGGACGGGCACCCCTTCAGTGTCAAGAACCGGGGTGTCAGGACCGGACACCCCTCCAGCACCATGACCCGGGGTGTGAGGGCCGGGCACCCCTCCAGCACCATGACCCGGGGTATGAGGGCCGGGCACCCCTTCATTAACATGACCCGGAGTGTGAGGTCAGGGCACCCTTTCAGTGACATGACCCGGGGTGTGAAGGCCGGGCACCCCTCCAGCACCATGACCCGGGGTATGAGGGCCGGGCACCCCTTTAGTGCTATGACCCGAGGTGTGAGGGCCGGGCACCACTATAGGTACATGACCAGGGGTTTGAGGGCCGGGCAAACCTTCAGTGCCATGGCCAGGGGTGTGAGGGCCGGGCACCTCATTAGTGCCATCACCCGGGGTGTGAGGGCTGGTCACCACTTCAGTGACATGACCCGGGGTGTGAGGGCCGGGCACCGCTTTAGTGACATGACCCCGGGTGTGTGAGGGTCACAAGACCACTTTAGGTACATGACCAGGGGGTGTGAGGGCTGGGTGCAAACCTTCAGTTATGGCCAGGGGTGTGAGGGCCGGGCACTGTCAGTGCCATGACCCGGGGTGTGAGGGCCGGGCACCACTTCAGTGACATGACCCCGGGTGTGAGGGCCGGGCACCTTTTTAGTGCTATGACCCGGGGTGTGAGGGCCGCGCACTACATTAGGTACATGTCCAGGGGTGTGAGGGCCGGGCAAACCTTCAGTGCCATGGCCAGGAGTGTGAGGGCCGGGCACCTCATCAGTGCCATGACCCGGGGTGTGAGGGCCGGGCACCACTTCAGTGACATGACCCGGGGTGTGAGGGCCGGGCACCCCTTCAGTGACATGACCCGGAGTGCGAGGGCCGGGCACCCTTTCAGTGACATGAACCGGGGTACCCCTCCAGCACCATGACCCGGGGTGTGAGGGCCGGGCTCCCCTTCAGTGCTATGACCCGGGATGTGAGGGCTGGGCACCCGTTCAGTGCCATGAATAGGGGTGTGA
>NW_024754150.1:0-91349 GCF_018991925.1 Homarus americanus
AAAACCATTATTTCAATTGGATATTGGTAATTGGTTCAACTCACAGAAAAATATACCATATATCTCGGCCTATAAGGCGTCAGGGTGCATAAGACGGCCCCCCCAAATTTCCATTTAAAAAGTAGCTTTTGAGCTCTATTCGCTGTATAAGACCAGTACCCCAAATGTGACACTTACCCACTGACTCGGTAGTCCTTTACCAACCATCCTTGGTTTTTTGAAATAAGGCCAATTCACTTCAAGTAATGTCATCAAATGTTACCCGCTGGTGTAGTGTAAACACTAGTGACGTCACTGAAGCGTCTGCTATTTACCGGTAACTGGAACTAATGTCTGTGTCGAGTAAAATTTTTCCATTTACTTGAAATATATATATATATATATATATATATATATATATATATATATATATATATATATATATATATATATATATATATATATATATATATATATATATATATATATATATATATATATATATATATACACACACACACATACATACATACATACATACTGTACATACATACATACATACTACATCCTTGACCACCGAAGGGTCAAGACCCTACCTGGCGCTCCTCTCGGAGCAGCCAGGTCAACTGTTAAGTTGGCCCATACCAACCCCTCCCCTGAACCACTTCTCCCCACCGGAGTATCAACAGGTTCTCGTCAGAAGTTACAATTTCATTTGGGAAAGGAATGGAACCAGTGTTAAACAGAGGTGAACATTGGTGAACAGTGCTTGAGTCAGTGAGAACAACTCAACAGTAAAAGTCGTATTCAAGTTAACCTTCACACAGTGAGGTCCCAGGTACCCAGTGATAACGGCCCGTGAGACCCAACAACCGGCGATGTGTTAATCTGTCTACGATAGGAAGGCCTGGGGCCACACCTCACTCATATAACACCATCTGTGAGGGAATTACTACACCACGTCAAGTCCCTCATAACACCATCTGTGAGGGAATTACTACACCACGTGATGCCCCTCATAACACCATCTGTGAGGGAGTTACTACACCACGTGAGGCCCCTCATAACACCATCTGTGAGGGAATTAATACACCACGTGATGCCCCTCATAACACCATCTGTGAGGGAATTACTATACCACGTCAGGTCCCTCATAACACCATCTGTGAGGGAATTACTACACCACGTCAGGCCCCTCATAACACCATCTGTGAGGGAATTACTACACCACGTCAGGTCCCTCATAACACCATCTGTGAGGGAATTCGTACCCCACGTGATGCCCCTCATAACACCATCTGTGAGGGAGTTACTACACCACGTGAGGCCCCTCGTAACACCATCTATGAGGGAACTACTACACCACGTGAGGCCCCTCATAACACCATCTGTGAGGGAATTACTGCACGTGAGGCCCCTCATAACTCCATCTGTGAGGGAATTACTACACCACATCAGGTCCCTCCTAACACCATCTGGGAGAGAGTTACTACACTACGTGTTTGCTGTTCAACACCTACATTAATCTGAATGTTCACTGTATGTTCCTTTACCTTTCTCTAATGAAGGCTTTTGTTAAACCACCAATGTATGTAATAAGTCATTTATGTCCAATGTATATTTTCAGCCTTCGGGCTGCAGAACTTTTTCAATAAACCGTTAATTATTATTATTATTATCATTATTATTATATATATATATATATATATATATATATATATATATATATATATATATATATATATATATATATATATATATATATATATATATAAATATATATATATATATTGATAAAATCATACGGGAAATGGGAAACAATGGAGCACCTTAGCTTTCGTCTTTATTCAAGACATCTTCAGAGGCAACTGGATTACATGGACAGAGAGAGGCTTAAATATACAAAGTGACCTTAAAAACATGAAGTCAGGTCATAATGATGTCATCCACTAATCCCCACACCAACACACACGTAGAGGAGCTTAAGAGAAGGGGGGTGACGTGACTAGTCAGGTCAGGTCAAAAATAAGGGACCCTCTAAATAACTATCATATATCTAGATCAAAGGTTTTCAAAGCATTTTTAACCTTGGGCCACTGACAAATAAATTTATGTAACATATTATCAGTTTTGAACTAACCATCACTCAGGTTTATTGATTTTAATTCCTTAATCAAACTAGCTTCAACCAGAAGTCTTTCTGTGACACAAGATGATTTAAATACTTCTAAGCTTTTTTCCCAAGCAATGGGGTGATTATTATTCCTAACATGAACGAACAAGGCACTGCTTTCAGATGCTGTTCTGATATTATACTTAGGTTGTTTGATTCTGAGCTGCAGTGTTTTTCCTGTTTGTCCTACATAATTACAATTACATTTGCTACATGGAATACAATAAACACTTCCATTTACATTCAAACTTGGGCTATTCCTTATTAACATATTGGTAATGGTAGAGTCATACTTGAAAACAACAATCCATTTCCAGAGGAATCTTCGTTAACCGAAAAAGTTCGTTAACCGAAACCATTGTTTCAATGGGTTTTTGAGTAATTGGTTCCAGCTCACCGAAAATTTCCTAAATTCAACAAAAATGGTAGAAAAGTTCACTTACTTTGAGGTGTGTATGTAGAAAGCTCCTGGATGATGATGATGATGATGATGGGATTTAGAATGGGGGTGGAGGAGAAGGAAGAAGAGAAGGCATTGGGGTGGAAGAGAAGTCACCCAACTTTCATTCATATAAATTTTAGTTCTCTTGGTGTATTTCAAGATTATTTTCTTTAAATCAACACTGTACTGCATTATATATTGTCAATATGTAAAATATATTTCAAAATGACCAATAATTTGCTTGGAAACACAGAAAAAAAGCGTTTAGTTGAAGAGAGTCTCAAGCAAGATGTTACCTCCACTGAAAACAGAGAGACTAACGCCTGTTTGCTGTGTTAAGAGGCTGGATGCTGCGCTTTAAACTAGTCACTTTACCTTCAATTATGTTCAGTAATTGTTAAAATGACTAAAATGTTGAATATTAAACTTTTAAAATTATTGGATAGTATAAACTTCTTGATATTTACTAAAATAGTAAGGAATTTAAGCCCTAGAACCGATTAATGTATTGGTGGACTGATACTAAAGCTGGTTGCCCGGCCAGTGCAAGCGAAAACATGTTGAGGTCGGTTCGTAAGAAATTCGTTAACCGAATTTTTGTTCGTTAACCGAATTGAAGATCCTTATGGAAGGCAGTTCGTTAACCGAAATTTCGTTAACCGGCGTTAAGCGAGGGGTCACTGTAGATAGTATATATATATATATATATATATATATATATATATAACATATATATATATATATATATATATATATATATATTATATATATATATATATATATATATATATATATATATATATATATATATATATATATATATATATATACATATATATATATATATATATATATATATATATATATATATATATATATATATATATATATATATATATATATATATATAAACTATCTAAATGGTTAGTTTCTTTACTAAATCCCCTAGTTGGCAACATTTCTAACTCCAATATCAAGAATAATATGGATCTGGTTGATAAACTCAATAACTTACACAGTAATTATGATTTTAAACTGGTCAGGTTTGATGTAACATCACTCTTTACAAAGGTCCCAGTTGATGATTTACTAGAGTTCCTCATAGATTCCCTGGATGACATTTCACTGCCCGTCTCGAAAGACGACTTCATCGAACTCATCAAACTATGTATTAAGGATTGCAAATTCGAATTCAATGGGGAATATTATGCTCAAAAATTTGGTATGGCAATGGGTAATCCACTCTCACCTGTATTAAGCAACCTATATATGGAATTCTTTGAAAAGAAACTATTAAGTAATATTTTACCACCCTCAGCAGTCTGGTTTAGATATGTTGATGATGTGTTATGTCTCTGGCCATGTAATGAGGACCTAAAAGCTTTCCTGCCACAACTTAACAACTTAGCCCCCTCGATCAAATTCACTGTGGAATTAGAGCAAGACTGTAAATTGCCATTCCTAGACTGTCTGATACACAGAATAGGTAACACTTTTAAGTTCAGTATTTATAGAAAACCAACTAATGTGTGTTCATACATTCATTATTATTCTGCCCACCATAATAAAGTCAAACAGTCAGTATTTTCAACAATGTTTTTACGTGCCTTGAGAATTTGCAGTCCGGAATTCATCGATGAGGAATACAAATATATATATAATATTGGCTCAAACCTTAAATACCCTAGATCTTTCATAGACAAATGCCTAAACATTACTAAGAAAACTTTTTATAGAACTGATCCCAAGCCCACCCATGACCATAAGAATATCCTAATATTACCATTTCACAAACATTTTTCACACATTCCTTCACAACTAAAAACCTGGAACGTCAATGTGGCATTTAAAAACTCATGCACTGTTAAACAAATGTTACTCAAGAACTCCCCCAACAACACAATTGGTTGCATTTATAAAGTTCCTTGCAAGGAATGTAATATGTTTTACTTAGGCCAGACAGGTAAAGATCTTGCAACTAGAATTAAACAACACAAATACAGTGTTAGGACAGGCCAGGAATCCAATGCTCTGTTTGTTCATTTGAGGGATAACAAGCATTGCATTGACTGGGATAATGCCTCCTCAATATTACCATGTAATTCAATTGATAGTAGGAACATCATAGAATCTAGTCTTATTAAACATACCGAAGCATTCAACATGAATTTGAGTAACGGCAAGTACAAGCTGGACAATTTTGTAATTAAGAAGATTTGTGACCAGGTGAGAAGGCCGGGTCACCTGACCATCTGACCTGACCACCAACCGTTGTGTGCTATTTAAAGATTAGTAGGGTCATTACCTAATACCTGACCATTGTGGACCTGGTCTCACCCTTCTCTGTATATATACACCTTGATTTGTATTTCTCTCTCTAGTCTGTACTCACCCCTGAAGATGTGAATTACACGAAAGCGCTTGGGAACTTCGTGTTTTCTTCTTTCCTTGTGGTTATCAGCATATACCTAGATCACGCGCACCTACAGTGATTTACTTGCATATATATACATATATATATACAACAAAATATATGTACAAAAAATAAATGTTAAATGAATTATTTATGGTGCATTAGGGTACTGGTCACTTCAGACACAAAGATGGGCTATAAATAGCCTTCTTTATCTCCCCTCCATCTCACCCTGAGCCAGAGGGAAGGGTCATGGTAAATAACATTTGTTTGCTTATTTTCCATTTACTTTAAATAGATTTACCGAATTATTTGTTTATTTATTTAAAAGTCATTTACTGAATATTCTATGTAAAAAATAAATTTTAAATTAATTATTTATAGGAGATACCGTAAGTATTATGATCAGTAAATATATGGTATTACTGGCCACTTCAGACACAAAGACGGGATAAAAATAGCCCATCTCCCCCTCTTCTTACAGCTGCCAATGGGAAGCGTCTTGGTAATTAAATTTGATGTTTATTTTCATTGTCTAATTTATCATGTATCAAAGTAATATTACTAAAAATTGTGTAGGTAGTGGGCAGCTACCAAACAGGTAGATACTACCGCCTGGGAAGATATTGGAAGCATAATGTGTTGTCTAATGGTAGACCCTGCTGCCATATGGCATCACGAAAATTGTGACCAAGTCCCAGGTTCAGCGCTGACCTGACTTTCTGCCTCATTTACACACAATTGCAGTTTGAATTGTTCCTCTAACTTTGACAACACAACATATATACAGTATTACCCCGCCTAACGCGGTTTCACTTAACGCGTTTTATCATATACAGTACGCGGTGCCTCGCCAGAGCTGAACTTTCACTTAACACGGATTTTTTCCACATATACGCGGTGAGTGTCCGGCTCGAGACGCTATTTTTAGATTTGCCCCACCCGCCACCCGCCACCCTGCCTGACTGCCTGTTTTAGCTCATAAAATTCATACAAATTACCCGGCCAGAATATAATTTACATTGCTGGAATTCTTATAATTTGGTGATCATTTTGAATATAAACATCATATATTTTGCATTAGACATAAAATTTTTAGATAAAATGCTTAATCTGAGTAAGTATGTTATCTTTTGTGCAAAATATATGACGTTTATATTCAAAATATTCCTGGTTTTACAAGGAATCCAGCAATGTCAATTATATTATCCTAACTTTAATCTGAGGTATTATTTAATACAAAATGTTAAAATCTAAATTTTTCACCCAACATCTCTTGAAGGGATGATTTAATGAGGGGGAGGGGTTGCAGGACTGACCCCTTGTTGGAAGAAGGTTTGGAAGAGGGGGGAGACGGCAAGGTGGGGTACTTTGATTGACGAATAGTGTCCTGAAAATTTATTTTTTTTTTATTAACTGAATGTTGTTTTAGCTCATAAAATTCGCCTGAAATTACCCGGCCAGAATATAATTTACATTGCAGTTGCTATAATGTAGTGGTCCATTTTGAATATAAACATCATATATTTTGCATTAGACGCAGTTTTGGATAAAATTTATGAGTAATATGTTTATCTTTTGTGCAAATATGCTGGCATTTATTCAAAATATTCTAATCTTAAAGGAATCCTTGCGTACCAATTTCATATCTCTTTGGTTGGGGTATTTATTTATTAAATTTAATTGATTTCCCCAAAAATTTCTCAGAGAGGGAAGAGCCGGCAGTGTAGTGTGAGAGGGGGAGGGAGTCGAGTCCATTATTTGAATGGACATTAACTTGGCGACTGTATTTCTCTATTTCTCTTAAATATTAATTGTGTGCATGTACCATCATAAAATTAAGATGTTATTTTTACTACAACATAGTTATGTGTCTTCAAAAAGTGGAGTTTGGGGGTCGGGCCGGTTTCTATTGGAATTAATCCCATATGTTCTGTTGTTCACTTAACGCAGATTTCACTTAACACGGGACCCTCTGGGTTCTATTGACCGCGTTAAGTGGGGTACAACTGTACAGTATATTATTTCTCACTTTTGATCTTTTTTTTACTTTTTGTATTTATTTATGGTTAGTTACTTAAAATAAGGCCAATTCACTTCAAGTAATGGCATCAAATATTACCAGCTGGTGTAGTGTAAACACTAGTGACGTCACTTAAGCGTCTGTATTTAACTGTCAGTAGTTTCAAGAATTAATGCAGTCATTTACTGAATATTCTTGTAAAAAATAAATTTTAAATTAATTATTTATAGGAGATACCGGTAAGTATTATTATCAGTAAATACTCGATATGCATTACTGACACCTCCACGACTAAAATAGCCCAATCTAGTGAGTCACTTTCCTTTCTTGTCTCCTCACTGGCAAATGGGGAGGGTGTGTGATGATAGCTGTGTTTATTACAGGGGTATAATTCTCTTTTACGGTATGTTAGACAGGTTTATAATACATTTTTATTATTTTATTATACGGTAATCTTAATTTGAATCCAGCTTGCCAAGCGTAAGTTTCAGTATAAAATAATTAGTGGTAAGATCTTGGCTTACTCATGTTTCCATCACCACTCTTGACACTAAACCACAATATTTAAGAGTAAAATTTTATACTTGGTGGTTTAGACGACCCTCAACTTTGGGCAGATTTTTATGTTCAAATTCGTCTTATAAGTCAATATATACTGGTATGTATCATGGTGCTATAACGAATCTAATTGGTTCTGGAACCTTGTTCATTGCATTAGTTAGTTATAGGATTAATCCGTTCCAGGCCCCAAATACAACCACTTAACACTGAAAAATATAATATAAAATTGTAATTTTTAAAAAAGTGCATAAATATGCATTTAAACTCCTGAAATAAACAATATCATTAATACTTGTAATAAAAAACAATAAATTAGTAAAAAAAAATAAATAAATAAAAAATAAAAAATAATGTTCGATGTAGGAGTTTCAGTTTTGTTATAGCATTCTCAATTTTATAGGTAAACCGTTCATTAGGAATATCCGTAGAATCCGTTCATTAGAAACACTCTTAAATCACTATATGTATCTAACATGTACACTAGAACTCTTAAATCACTACTGTAATGTGATACAGGTGATTAATTTATCTCACGAAAATATATGACATTTACATTCAAATTATTCGCTGTCTTGCTAAGGGATTTCAGCAATGCAAAATATATTCTCCTAACTTTAGTCTGAGATATTATATAAAATAAACACTTTAAAGCCTAAAGAAAACACTAAACTTTTGTCTGGGAAGGCAGGAGGGAGGGAGGGAACCAGCAAGGGTGGAAGAAGGGGGGAGCAGGGAGGGAGCGGGAGGTGAGGTGACAGACAGTGTCTGGTGAAATATAATTTGTTTATTTACTCGAGATTTTTGCTTTAACTCATAAAATCTATAGAAATTACCCGGCCAGAATATAATTTACATTGCTGGAATTTTATAAGATAGTGATTAATTTGAATATAAACGCTAAAATTTGCATTAGACATACAAATTTTTAGATCTAATTTAAGAATTTTATTAGAGAGCAAAAATTTTATCTTCTGTGCAAAATATGGCGTTTATATTCAAATTATTCGATGTCTTGCAAGGAATCCTGTAATGCCAATTATATTCGCTAACTTTAATCCGAAATATTATTTATTATTAAACCTACAAGCCTAGTGCTTTTCCCCAAACGTTTTTCGAAGGTGGGGGTAGGGAGGAGGGAGTGACAGTGACATGTTTGACAGTTGCGCCTGTGGTGGTGAAGTATTTAATTGTTAATTTATGACCTTTAGATTGAGTTTTTGTTTTTGCTTATGAAATTTATTAGAAGTGACCGGGGTGAATTTAATTTGCATTGCTGGAATTTTATAAGATAGTGATTAATTTGAATGTAAACATAGAAGAGATCACTGAATTGGCCGAGAATTTCCTCAGCTTATCAGCTGATGTTCAAAACAAAATGTGATTTTGTAAGATTTCGTTAATCGATTTTTTTTTCGTTAACGGAATTGAAAGATTCTATGGAAGGTAATTGTTAACAGAAATTTCATTAACGAGTATGACGCTAACCGAGGACCACTGGTACATGCAAAGTAAAAATAAATGCAGTAAAGTACACTTACTTTGAGGTGTGTATGTAGAAGGCTCCTGGTTGATGATGATGATGAGAATTAGAAGTGGGTGGAGGAAAGGGGTGGAAGAAATCACCCATGCTTCATGCGGTTCATTCACCCATAAAATTTTAGGATTCACTAGGTGTAATTGAAGATTATTTTCTTTAAATCAACACTGCACTGCACTATATATTGTCAATATATAAAATAAATTTCAGAATGACCAACAATTGTACTGTAAAAATGTAAAAATAGTTATGTTCAAAAGAGAGCCACAAGCAGATGTTGCCTCCACTGACTAGAGATACAAACTGGCGCCTTGCTGGGTGAGTCAAGTGGCTGATTAGCACACCAAAAACTAGTTTCCTGTACTGCAATTATGTTAAATAAGTGTTAAAATTACTAAAATTTTTAATATAAAACTTGGAATATTATTGAAAAGTACAACCTTCTTGATAATTACTCTGATAGAGGCCAATTTAAGCCCTAGAACTGATTACTGTGTTGGTGGACTAATATTCAGCTGGTGAGCAAGTGAAAACATGTTGGCATGATTTTGTGATTAACCATTAAGTAAACCAGAATTGAAGATTCTTATGGAAATAATTTGTTCAACAAATTTCGTTAACGGATCACTGTATATCACGGTATATATTTTTTTTCAACTAACAGCACAATACACAGTAACAGAATGCAGACCCACTCTGTTGTTAAGAGGCCCAGCATCAAAAGCGAAGACGTAGACCTTTTCCTTTAAAAGTATAAAATAAAACTAATATTAGTTTCCCATATCATTTTAAAAGTGTATATTTTCCATGATTATCTTTAAAAATCTGTAAAAAATCAAAACCAAAAGAAAAAAACACTCATGGCATAAACAGCTTGATCTAAGGTAATTGATGGCAAATCCTTAAACTTAACAATGAATAAGTCCAATTTACTATTCAATTACTAAGCCTACATTGAATTAATTATTCCAGCTATGTTACATCAGATGCTCTACATGAGAGAACAAACCACGAGAGATCTTCAAACCTGTTCAATACTTAAGCTCTAAAAGCAGAACAATGACACAAAATTTCATCTCCTATAGGTTCACATAAACCATGACACAGTTAGATCAATTACAGTAACTTAGTCAAATTCTAATAAAAATAAATGGTACACTTGTATTACATGAACTGTTACCTTAATTTTTGTGAAATGTTATCAGAACCAGACAATACAGACTTTCTTAAAAATATTTCTTTTCAAACAGGTGTAAGCAAGAAATAAAATACAAAACTGCAGAACTTGTAACTAAATTATTAACCTGTTTTGCTCAATCCTACGTTATTTTCTTGCAAGGATTCAGTGCATTACCTCACATATCTAGAAACTTTAACCAATCTCTCACTATCCAGACAAATAAGTAATCAGTTCCAATTTCACAAAACCAATTAATGTTTAAATAATTCTAAATATATGAGGTTCAACTGTAAAGGTCATCTGAGAGACTAAACAACTTGCTTTTACACTGGACAAACATGTCAGAAGTCGATTGTCACAAGCACAAAGACAGACATGTTACACTCAACCTAGACTCTCTTGTGTGTAAAACTAATATTATACAGGAATACATTATCTCTCTGATATATTGTAATATTGTGAGTTGTATATACACAACAGAAACTGAAGATTGAAGAGTTACAATTTCAAAAGTTAAACCAAGTAATCAGATGAAAAACACAAACTTTGGTAAATATACACTTTGGAAAACCTCTTAGCAAATTTGAAGGTGGAATGTGTGGCACCCAGGAGGAGTTCAATATGTCTAGATAATTAATGAATTCCAAAGGTAGAATCTTTAAAAGATGCAAAACTAGATTGTGACAGTATACAATAAACAGATACAATGGCTATAAACAAGGCAGCATACAGTGTGCTTCACTTTTTTTTAATTTTCTTAATTTTTATTATCAATGTAATTTTGCACATAACTGTACAAATTGATTGGATAGTATGTGGTCATAATTACTGATATAATTTTCTTCTTACAAATGACTTCAAATTAGTTCAAAAACTTTTCTTCAAACTAAAAATTAGGTCAGGTGACACCTTATGAGTATAAAGTTGATATCTGTTAGTCCATCTGTGGATGGGTGGATGGGTTATCTTGGTGGGTGGTAACATTAACAAATTACACCCCTGCTCTCAAAAACACTGCTTAGATTTTACCAGTCCATATAAAAGTTACTGATCAACACTTGATTAATCAGAATGAATGTAAGCTATTTAAAAATAATAATATGAAAAGTGAGAAATAAAGTAATGCAGAAAATCATTAATTTTATCAGACACAAGAGTTCAAGATCTGATACACCACTGAGGGTCAACAACATTGACTGACTTTACCAGTGAGACAAGGATATGGTAGTATTACCTTCCACCAATTTACAATTGCACAGAAAGCCACAACGGTGAAGATAAACTGATAGATGTATGGAACTCAGGGCCGGATATTGGCAGTGTGGTCTTCAGTTTCATGCTTCTTCATCCTTGTGCCCTGTGAATATGACCTACTAGAAAATTCTCATATTAAAAGCTCCTGCTGTAGGCTCCAAGAATACTTTTAGAGAGTATGTTCTAGGTCTTGAACAGATACAGACAAGTGAAATGGTTGGATACTGCTTTAAGTAAGACAAATCTCCACAATAATAATAGTAGTTTCACAGTTCAAAAGCTAGTATATATTACACTCTTGAGCTGTTCCTTTCTCTCAAACCACTTCGAGTGACAGTGATACAGTCTAAAAATTTTGATTTTTCTCAAAATTTGACTAGTGAATCTTAGAATTTATATGACAAGGAATTGGGTGATTCTTTGATTATTACTGTTGATACCTGAACTTTGATGGTTTAATCAAGAGTTTCCGAACAATCAAATATTTTATTGTTTATTTTTTCAATATTTCCCCATCCAGTGGGTAATGACCTCGAGTTGCCATCACTGTCCTCAAAGGGTTAATGTACTGGTACAGGAATTACTCACTACACACAGTCCAGCTATGTGTATTTTTGTACAGTACAACTATACAAAATTTATAAATAAGTAACATTTTGCATTATATAGTGCACAAAGTATTTTCGTTGATTCACATTTTTCCTGTAGTACAAGTTTCAAAAGTTCCTAAACTAATTGGACATCAAATTGCTACACACTGCTCAGGTACCATTTTTTTGGCTAACCAGGCATCAAATCAGAACCTGACCTTCATATCAAACTAATGTTGATAATTTTTACCTGCAGCTTTATTATATGAAAAAACCTGAAGTTACAAATTTTTGTGCAAATTTTTTGCATCAGAAATGTGGGTTGTGCATAATTTAGAGAGGAGGCAAGCATGTCAACTACCTAGATTAACCACTCCTCCACTCAGTGCTTTTATATCAGTGACCTTCTCTTTGTGAGGAACCTACAAAGTTTCTGAAGTGAGATAAACAATATTATAAAGGAGACAAAAATCATCAACTTCAACATCTAAATTTACTTTTTTATAATGTATCTATGGTGAGCAATTAGTTAAATATGCACACTGGGATGTATACTGATTGATTCAGTAATTATGGCTTATGTATTTAGTGTGGTTAGCTTTGGTTGTAAGATATAAGGTGTGTGAAAATCGGCCTTCAGGAATGCATCTTCCATTCATAATGAAGGTTGGGTCAATTAAGTTAAGTTAATGAACTTAATTTTTACCACTTAACAGATTTTCCCATAGAATACTGCATGAGCCAGTAGAGGTTGTTGAAGCACTGACCTCTCACACACATCCATGTAATCTAACCAGGTTACTTATCTACAGTAGGCTGCCATCTGGCTGTCTCAATTACAAAAAGACTTGATAGTGTTTTGCCAAGCACACCTTTCATTAAGAAAATTTTAAATTTTATAGGTGAAATTAGACATTATTAATCAAATTAATGTAATTGGTTAATTTTTACAGTATTTCACTTGTTTAGTGGTTTCATAATTTACGATCATATACACTTCATTCATTAGCGTTCCAACCCCTAGGATCATCTTCGGTAGCTTTGGAGACTTACTTTCTTTCTTTCTTTAGGTGTTTTTATAAGGTGGGAAATCGATTGTTAACTTTTCAAATCAACTTAATCTAAATAGAAAATATTCAAAATAGGAGTTAACTTGGTAAGATTTCTAAATACCTTGATCAGTTAAATTTGAAAGTTAGATGAATCAACCCTGCTTGTAACAACAATTGTAACAATAGAAACAGAAATGACAGTACAATAGTACAGGTGAACCTTACTATATGCTGTACCAGTGCACATCATTTCACATATATGTCAATAATTAATAGCAAATTAATAAAAATAAAAATAAAATAATTATAATAACCATAAATAAATACAAAACGAACAAAATAAATCAAAGAGTGGCGATATATGCATTATGTTTGTTGTGTTGTCCAAGTTAGTGAAACAGTTGAGACCTGCAATTGTGTAAATGAGGCAGAAATTTAGATCAGCAGCCTGGGACTTGGTCACAATTTTCGTGATGCCATATGGTAGCATGGTAGCAGGGTCTACCATTAGACAACACATAATGTTTCCAAAACCTTCCCAGGTGGTAGTACCTCCCTGTTTGGTAGCTGCTTACTACCTACTACTACTACAGGTTGTACCTCTCTAGTCCGGTATTCTGTGGTCCAGAAACTCCCGTGGTCCGGAACGATTTTAGTTTGTCCAATAGGCAGTTTTTTTTTTTTTTTACAGTCGACCCTTGTTAATTCGGACCCCTTAATCCGGATTTCGGATAATTCGGACAAAATCTGAACAATTTTTTTTTTTTTTTTTTTAGATTTGTAGGAATATTACCTACGCGGACCTTAAGTTAAAATGCTGGTGCATGATGGGAAGGGTGAGGAGCAGCTTATAGCTTCAGACATGAAAAATATTTACTATTTACTGCCAGTAAACAATGGAAACATAAAATATGTACCAATTAGTAATGAAAAGTTGTGCAGTTCCTTCAACAAATGAAGCTCACCAACTTATAATAGGCTAAATTACCTTACAACGTGTTTTCATTAGTCTTATTTGAAGTTCTTAGCACAGGCTAACTTATCATATCATATATGGTATCACAGTTCTCATTGATCTACAAAAATACGGTAATAAAAACCTTTTGATATTTCACACTTAGTATAATACCTGGTAATCTACTTCAACCTCCTATTGTTTACAACGACATGACAGCACCACCAGCTGTTGAGTATCAGCTACACGTACACGTGTTTTCGAATTGTTTTCAGTTAAAACTGTTACATCACATGTATATTTTACCTTAACTGTGCCTGAATGAATATATTCTCGAAATAAATACAGTGGTGCTATAAATCTAACGGATCCTACTACGGATTATTCCTATAATGAACGGTTTTACCTATAAAATTGAGAATGCTATAACGATGCAACTCCTACAACTAACGCGATGAATACCGGACTATTTCGCCTGGCGCATGAATATTGTTGTACCGCCCCACAACAAGAGCCGCCAGGCGATCTTTGTCTCATTGTGTAGCCAGTGCACCACTGTTATTGTTAAATTTCGTCTTTTTCTGTGGAAATTTATGTTATTTGTATAACTATTTTGTTATACAAGTATACAATTGTAACAATGAGTCGTCCAAAGCAACTGAGAAAGCTAATAACCCTTGAAACTAAGAAAGAAATTATAAAGAAACGTGAGAATGGAAGAAGATTGCGAAACTTAGTGATGAATATGGGATGGCTAAATCCGATTATATGTACGATTTTGAAGAATAAAGAGGAGTTAAAAACTGTGCAAGTGGCTAGGGAATCTTTAGACTTAGCAAAGCAAGGTGTAATGTGATTGAAGAGATGGAAAATTTACTCTTAGTGTGGATAGGAGCAGGTGGTACATTAGTGAAGCTATAATTTGGAGAAGGTTAAACAATTGTTTGAGGACTTTAAAGCCAAGACTCCAGTGGAAGTGATAGTGCTGTGCCAGTGTTTAGGGTACCTGCATGCTGAATAACACTAAGGTAAGATAAAGTACCGTATTTTTACATTTTCCACAGAATTTTTCAGTGTTAAGCGTTGTATTTGGGGGCCTGAAACGATTAATCCTATATTTAATGAATGCTAACGAAGGTGTTCTGGAACCAATTACGTTCGTTATAGCATACCCCACTGTAGTAGTTTTGCTGAAACGTGATGTATTTTAATGTGAAATAGATAAAATACATGACTAAAAACAAAAGATTTTACCTAACCTTCCGATGTTCAAGAGAAGTTACTTGTTTTTTAATAGTTTTTGGTTAAAATACTGTTATATTACAATGGTATTCTATCATACTGCGCGATATAATGCATTCACGAAATGTAATATTTTTGCTGAAATTACATAATGACAGTGGAAAGTGCGATAAAATCGTGATTTAAAACAATGACTTTCGCTTTCTTCTCGCTCAAAAGATGTTACCGTAATCGCTGATTGGTTTTCAGTTAAAAACCGTTGTATTACAATAATATTCTATCCTAATTGACTTGAATAAATACCACTTATACCATATTTCTGAATATTTTCTTTAAAACTCTTTCTAAATCATTTTCCTTGTCATCATCTGCAGCACCAAACAGCTTTCTCCCAGTCCTCTCCTTGAACAGGGCTAGAGGGTACGTGTTTTCGAATCATTTTCAGTTAAAAATTGTTACATCACATGTATATTTTACCTAAACTGTGCCTGAATGAATATATTCTCGAAATAAATAGTAGTTTTGTTGAAACATGATGTATTTCAATGTAAATAGGATAAAATACATGACTAAAACAAAAGACTTTTACCTATGCTTCTGATGTTCTTGAGATGTTATTCGTTTTTTACTAGTTTTCGGGTTAAAATACTGTTATATTACAATGATATTCTATTCATACTGTGCTTGATATAATACATTCACGGAAATGTATATTTTTTTGCTGAAATGACATACGTATTGCAGTAAAGTGATAAAATCGTGACAAAAACAATGACTTTGAAATATAATGCAATATTAGCCCCTAAATCAGTTAATTCGACAATCGCAAAACGACACCCTTCCCTATTAGTCCTAATTAACGAGGGTCGACTGTACTTATCTGAATTATTATTATTATTACAGGAGTATTAAATTTTTGCCCTCAGGCCCCAAGTGGGTCGTGTGACCTATGCCCGGTGGGCTAATCCCTCAGAAAAAAAAAACAAAGCCGTAAATTAAGGTTTGTTTACATCCGCAGTTCAGCTGCTCTCTCTCTCTCTGCTTGTCTATACAGAGTACAACATTTAACCCTTCAATATATATGAGCAGTAAATAAGTGTTGCTTTATATTCTTATGTAGAGTAATGACGATAAGTTTTCACATGTGCGCACTTACATACGCCAAGAGTCTCACTTTTTTACCATTAATGGTTAGCTACTTATATTGTTCCATTTATTAACATTAAATAACATTACAGGTACTTCAAACAACCATGTTAATTTTTTTTTACATTAATTTACATTAATATGTAGAACCAATCGGTCACTGGTTTTGTAAGCTTTTAACATAAACAATGCCGCAGCCATCTCGGCTCTCGTGTAAATATTCCATGTATTATTAATAAATTGAATTGTTAATTTTACACAACAAACATTAATTAATAAAACAAATTCAGAAACATTAATTAAAATATATATGAACAGTAAGTAAGTGTTGCTTTCATATTCTTATGTAAAGTAATGACAATATGTTTTCACGATAAAGACTTACATACGTGGATCTCTCTTCTTTCTTTACCATTATCAAGCTACTTTATTGTTCCATTATTAACATTAAATAACATTACTTAAAACATATATTAATTTTACTACAGCTACAACCAAGTTCTATTTTCTTCAGTTTTATATGTAGAACCAGTCAGTCACTGGTTTTGTAATCAATGAAAACAATGCTGTGTCATTTCCTCGTTGTTTTAATATTCTCGTATTATTAATGAATTGTATTGCTCATTTTGCACAAACATTAATTCACTAAAAGACATTCAGTAATAACAATAATGAATCTTTTGTACATAAGAAATAGCGCTGTTTACCGATTATGCACGTCGTCTACGTTGGCGGACCGTTCAAACCGTCGAAATTCAAGTTCGCCGTCAAAATATATATTTTTATTTTTTGTGTTCAATAAAATACATTGAATTAAAAACTCATAAATTTGAGAAGCTGCTACTCATCATTTAACCCTCTAATATGTCTTCAAAGAGACCATGATGCAGAAAGTGGTGCTAGTGCTTCCAAGCATAAGCACAAGTCACTATCTATCCAGGAAAAGGGTGAATTTCCATGGTCGGCACGGTCAGGTCCCGAGGTTGCGGACTAGAGAGGTACAACCTGTACTACTAATCCGGGCATTAGGAACCTTGAGTACAGAGACAGGTTAAAGCATCTTAATTGCACTCCTTCACATCAAGGCATGGCTAATCGTAAAAAAATATATAAATAAAATTAATGTTCATTGGAAAAATAGCTTTGCAAAAACAGCCTTCCTCAATTAGTCCAATTTGAGGTTCTACTGAATAAGTTACAGGCAACAAACAAAAAATGCTCTGACTACAAATTTATAATAAATTTATTTTTTACAAGCAGCATGGGACCAAATTCATTTCACAAAAGGTTTTACCATAAAACTTACAATAACAACATTTATCAATTCTTTTAGGAAGAAGTCACTTTTAAATTTACAGGTTAACAAATTCGCGTTACTCATCTGTCACTATTATTTTGTAAAATTAGTATTTCTGGTAAGATTCAGAATTTTAGTGTAGCTGAATAAGTGACAGGCCACATCATTACTGATCTGACAGTGGTCATAGATGACAAATCATTCTTTACAACAAATAATACTGCAAACCTGCTGTTGTTTTGTAGTAGTTAATGATGTCCTGATCAGCTGGGCAGGACTGGATGAAACATCCAATTGATACATATGGAACATGTGCATGAAGTTTCCAGCTCTCAGGATCTCAAAGTCAGCAAAGTATTACCTAAAACAAAATAACACCACATTCAGTATCAAAATCATGTGGATACATCCAAGATACATCATGAATTACTGCATTTTATGGCACTTAAGATGTAATTTTGTGAAAAATAGCTAAAAAAATCTGCCTGCCCCTATGTAATTGAGTTCATAGCTAATGAATCCCATAGGCTAAATTCTGTATTACATTATTATTATTTTAATTAATTAAAATTAAATATTGAAAATATAAAAGCTTGATTATAACTTCATGTACTGAACTAATACTGTAATGTAACCTTAAATGATTATGTAAGTAAGGTAGACACCAACTCCTCAGAGGTTGTTAAGCAGTAGCTATTTCTGAATTCTTACATGCATTACAAACTACTACAGTAATACCATAGCTGCAACATTTATTTTAAATCTGCAAATACCAGATCCACATGGTTACAGATAACTTTTCTTTTCACATTTGCATCTGTTAACATTGCTGGCAGCATTGCAGCTAGGTTAGACTAGTCACTGTAACCACCAGTTACATGCACACACCATCTTACATACATATTGTAAAAACAGTAAGAAACAATTGTCCTATGGGCAAACACAAGGAATATATATTTCTTTGCACAAGTTAACTTGCTCAGTGGAGTGGGAGGAGGGGCGTGTGAGGTGTTGCTAGGAATCAGCGGAGTAGCATCTCTGTTGCTATGGTGAACCGGGAATATAAGCAAATGGCTGTGTTAAACATTCATTTGGCTTTTACTCACAGAAAAGTTGCCAAAAATAGAGTCAATTCCAATTATAATAGCTCAATTTGATTATCCTTTCTAGAAGAAATTAGAAATAACTTAATCCTTGTGATTGATCATTTAGAAAAAGAATCATAGTCATGAGAAAGGTAAATTAGAGAAGGATAAGGAAAAAAATTAAAAAATATCCTGGCCCATGAAAGAAACAAAATACTGGTGTCCTGTGACTTACAGCGAGTTCGTTCCTGAGGCTTGTTTGTAAGTCAATTGTTTGCAAGTCAACTTTACTCTTGTAGATACCAAACATATTGTAAAAATTAAAAGGATTATGGATATTTAGTACCTCTTGCTTTATATAGCCCTGTGATGATGTTTTGTTCTGAAAGTTTGGAAGTTGAACATTCTTAAGTAGAAGCACCTGAAATTCAAATGGGCCCGGAGAAATAAGACAGTGAGGCAGGTGCTGAGCCTTCTAGTTCGATTCTGATATCAGGTGCGTGTTCTGTGATGGGGGACATTTGTCAACTAAATGCAGTAAATACCAAGGCAGTCACGTAGGATTAGGCATAGAAGAAGGCTGATGTGGAAATGTAGCTGCAGATTTAAAACTGAAGACTGTAAATATAAATTACATAAAAGTCCTATTTGCAAGGCATCCATCATTCTTATTTTGTGATTCAGAACAAAATGTCTGTTCAGTGAGTCCAAGTTCTGGCAGCAAAGTTTCCCTGCACTACTTACAAGTAACTTATAGTTGTCAAGAGTAAAAGTAAATCCTCAGTTAGGACTCTGTACAATCAAGGATCTGAAAACCTTTACCTAAGAGGTTAGCAGTGGAACTAAAATTAAATCCTTGGCAAATTAGATTTGAAGATATCTGGATTTACTATGAGTATTAGGGGCAGTGAAATTTTGCTCAAAGCTGCACTCTTCAGGCATGGTTCATATACATATCTAAGACTCCATGCCAAATTTGAAGCTGATATGTCGAGGTTTAGTCTGCATTTTCTACTGAAATTTTAAATTTACCTACAGTACTAGCCAAACAGCAGCTGTGGCAGTGCAATGTTCTGTTCAGTGTTTATCAACTTTTTTTTCATATCTCTTATTTCATTTAAGTTGTCTTGTTGCAGATGAGTATGGTGCTATGTCTATATTGATTATCAGCCTTTTCTCATTTCATTTCTCAATGTTGTGTTACTGTACTGTAATGTAGGAAGACCGCCACTCGGTGTGATGATAAGAATGAAAGACCGAGAAATGGAGTTAGGGATGATGGTGAAAGATCATTATGTCATCATGGTTGAGCCTGGCAATGAATATCTCACACATGTGACTCCCAAGACTGGACACGGAAAGCAGATGCCAAAAACTATTCACGAGTTTCTGGTGGAAAAAATCTAACCCAGCAGCCCATTGTGTGTGTTGGTTGTGATGGAACCAATGTAAATGTAGGATCAGAAAATGGGTCATTCATCATCTTGAAATGTTATTTGGTCACCCGCTCCATTATTTCATATGTCAGCTTCACGGAAATGAGCTGCCTTTCCATGCAGTTTTTATCACTATGATGGTAAACCAAGTGGTCCTGAGCATTGGCGTGGTCCCATTGGAAAGCAGATCAAGGAGTCTTTGGCTGAGCTTCCAGTTATCGCCTTCCAGCCAGTCAGTTTCCTGATTTCCCTGTGTTTAATGATGAAGTGGAGAAAGATCTGTCCTGGGATCAGAAATACCTGTATAGGATTTGTAAAGGAGTTATCACAGGTGTTGTTGAAGATGACTTGGCTGCTATTGAGCCAGGTCCTCCTGTGTGTCAGGTGTGGAACACCTTATGGAGTAGAATCCTCAGGCTGTATGTAGCAACATCAAGACCCAGCCATGAGTTGAAAAGAATTGTCATTACAATAATAAAGTTCAGTGCTCCAATGTGGTTTTACATCAAGATACACCCTTCGTAACACGGCTCAAGGAGCGTATTCCAGTCCCTGCTATATGTGTAACACCTAAATAGTGAGGAGAACGATAGTGAAGAAGGCTGTCAGAGAAATGCATACTTAGCCCACACAGATCAACTTCTTCTTGGTATGTGTGCAGATGAGGTATGACTGTTAGAGAAAAAGCTGTCTCAATGATAAGAAAAATTAGAGAGGAGAATCACCAAAAGGAAGAATGCACTGGCAGATCTGAAGAGGAGGAGGAAGATCCTGATGCTGCTGTTGGCGAGAATTTGTTAAACTATACTAATGAGGAGGGTAAAGATGGAGATGGGAATGAGGATGTGCCTCCTGTAGTCAACATGGAAGGTGGACTCTGAAACTAAAGTGGCAAGCAAAAACTATCATTCCATGATTAACTGGAGGAATGAACTCAAGACTGAGCCTCCTTACATTGCTTCTCTGTCAAATTTACAGGTTAATGACATTCTTGAGACACCATTAGTGGTGTCCAAGTGGCCAAACAGCACTCAGGCGGTCGAGAAGGCATAAAAGTGATGACTGAAGCACTGAAGTGACGGGATCTGGTCGAGATGGATATATTAGGCAAAGATTATTGTCTAGGAAAATGATGCAGGTTCCGCACAAAAAAGAATTTCAATATGAACTTGTAATGATTTTCTATACGGTGTACCTGTAAAATAACATGTGAATTAAATTGATGTCACCCATGTAAAATTTATCATTATCCTGGAAAACATTAAATGACACCTAATTTTTGGTATACTGTACACTAAAAGTTGACCAAAAAGTCGTTAAGCGATGCGGCAGGGTAAGTATGCATGAAATGGCATGAAATTTTGCACAGTGTTAGTTACAGCCATACAACGATGCCTGAAAAGTGCAGCCTGCAACTCAAATAAAGTGTTTTCTCCCTAGCCAGGTATACAGTGGTACCCCACTTAACGCGGTCAATTGAACCCAGAGGGTCCCACGTTAAGTGAAAACCGCATTAAGTGAATAACAGAACATATGGGATTAATTCCAATAGAACCCAGCCCGACCCCCAAACTCCATTTTTTGACGACAAATAACTATGTTGTAGTAAAAATAACATCTTAATTTTATGATGGTACATGCACACAATTAATACTTAAGAGAAATACAGTCGCCAAGTTAATGTCCATTCAAATAATGGACTCAACTCCCTCCCCTCTCACACTACAGTACACAGCCAGCTAACAGATGGTCGGTCGGTCGGTCCCTCCCTCCCCCCCCCCACCCCCCACCAACCGTCCCAAGGAGATGTGTGGGATAACCTCAAACTAAAGTTAGGAAAATATAATTGACATTGCTGGATTCCTTGTAAGACCAGGAATATTTTGAATATAAATGTCATATATTTTTCACAAAAGATAACATACTTACTCAGATTAAACATTTTATCTAAAAATTGTATGTTTAATGCAAAAAATATGTTGTTTATATTCAAAATGATCACCAAATTATAAGAATTCCAGCAATGTAAATTATATTCTGGCCGGATAATTTGTATGAATTTTATGAGCTAAAACAAATATGTACAGTTAATAACAAAAAAAATATATTCTTCAACACTATCTGTCAATCAAAGTACCCCACCTTGCCTCCCCCCCTCTTCCAACCGCGCGGTCAGTCCCAACCCTCCCCCCCACCCCCCACCAATCCTCCATTCAAGAGTTTTTAACATTTAGTAATAAATAATACCTCAGATTAAAGTTAGGATAATATAATTGACATTGCTGGATTCCTTGTAAGACCAGGAATATTTTGAATATAAATGTCATATATTTTGGACAAAAGATAACATACTTACTCAGATTAAACATTTTATCTAAAAATTGTATGTTTAATGCAAAAAATATATTGTTTATATTCAAAATGATCACCAAATTATAAGAATTCCAGCAATGTAAACTATATTCTGGCTGGGTAATTTGTATGAATTTTATGAGCTAAAACAGGCAGTCAGGCAGGGTGGGGGGTGGTGCGAATCTAAAAATAGCTCTCGAGCGGACACTCACCGCGTTGCTGTGGAAAAATCCGTTAAGTGAAAGTTCAGCTTTGGCAAGGCACCGCGTATATGCGAAAACGCGTTAAGTGAAAGCGCGTTAAGCGAATATCTGTGAATCTCAATCTTATGATTTAGTGAAATTTACTGTAAAGGTGGCTTGAAGTATGTTAGATTGAGTGCTCTGATGCTAGACAATCTTCCTAAAGATACAGAATGGATGGACTTGAGGAATGCCTTGAATATGTGAAGGACAATAAAATCAAGGTATCTGACCTAACCTAAAGAACTTAGTTGATAGTGTTGATTTGTTGGTTGGGGCAGAACACTATAACCAATTAGTATACAGTATGATTAGACCGAAGGGTGTAAATTTTCTAAAGACTAGAAATAGATTAGTTTTTGTAGAATACACAGATAGATTCGTCAGGGCAAGAGCTCTCAGATAGCCTTCGTACCATATATGGAGGTGTATCGTCCATCTTTGAAGCGAAATTTAGTGTCAAAGTTAGGGGCTGACTTATCGATGGGTAGTAAATGTTGACCTCTAAAATCATGACAGTAAGTGAGAGTTTTTAGTATTACAGCCTTCATATTTACCTTTAACATAATTGCTCTATTTCTATTATGATGAAATAAAGTTTTTCTCGGGAGTTTTATTTAAACACCTTTTTGTTATTGATGGCTGTGTGTGGACTGTGGTGGAATAAACTGGAAGTCAACTGAGCTCAGTGTTGTTGTGATTGTTGGGTCAGTCACTAATGGCGTTGTGTGGCGTCATGTATAAGTGGCTTGTTTGACTGTTTATGTATGTGTTTTGATGGTTAATTTGGTCCTTCACAACACTTGACAGCTGCTGGGTTGGAGTCAACTTATCCAGTAGGTACCTCTATGATTTTTTTGCTTGAAAAGGTGGGTCGACTTATCGCCAGGTCGAGCTTATATGCGCCATATCGGTAACTAATAATTGTCAGAAGCCAGAAATCCGTAAATATCTAAACTATGGAATTAGACACCATTGGGATAAAAGCCAAGTCTATGAACCCAGAATAATGGTTTGTGTTAGAAAATTATAGAAAACGTAAAATTCATGATAACCAGTATTGGGTTGGGCTGCCTGAAAAGTGAACAGTAAATTTCTACCTACAAATTTTAACCTGGCTAAGTAGATTAAAATTAAAATTTAAGAAATTAAAGTCAGCAGGGCTTGTCAATCATCTGGTGAAATTAATAAAGACCAGTTAGACAAAAGATTTATTGAGAAAATGTCAGAACCAATTGTAACTGATAAGACTCATCACTTACCTCCTTAGCAGTCAGTATTTAGAGAAAGTAAAACCACTCCTATATGCATAGTTTTTTGACTGTAGTGCAAAATAAATCCTCAATCTACTGGCCCTACATTAACAAGAAGCTGGAATATTCTTTTCAAATTCAGAACCAATAAATTTGCCTATGTGGCTGACATTAGTAAACATTTCTGAGAATTGGCTTACAAGTGGAAGACAGAAATTACACTAAGATTTCTTTGGCCAAGCAATCCTCATGATGAAACAGTCCCTCAGATACTTATACAGTATAGTCTGCATTTACGGTCAATTGAACCGTGGAGTCCGCGTAAAAAACGAGAAAATAAGTCAGAAATAACAGAACATACGGGATTAATTGAAATAGAGACTGGGCAAACTCCCAACTCACTTTCCGACTCAATCGTGCGTTGTAGTAAAAATAACATCTTAATTTTATGATGGTATGCACACACTATTTAAGAGAAATATCAATAATATTAGGTTTTCTTACTTCGTTAATAGAAAAGATGGCTGGGCACACGGGATGGGGGTTGGTTCGAGGCAGAGGGCAGATTATTGGCCCTCACCTGTATCACTTGTATCAATTGTATCACTTCCACCACAGAGGCTTGCAGGGGCCTCTTTGTCAAACCCTCAAAGTCCATATCTCCACTATCACTGACTTGGGCTGGCTGTGGTGGGTGGCGGTGAAGAACTCAGTAATGTTTTGATGACATATAATTAAAACATTTCATTCTGGGAAGGCACCGCGAAATGACCAAACGGGAAACAAAAACCGCTTCAGACTATACTGTAGATTTAAATCAATTCTATTTGGAGCCAATAGTTCACTGTTTTTTTGCAAATGACTCTGGAACATCACTTAAACCAACAAAATAAAAACAAATTAAGGTGGATATGAATAAGAAATCCTGTACATGGACAATATCCAAGGGACTACAAATGATGAGGTCCTTGAGCAAATGCACTCCAATACTGGACTACCAATTCACCTACCCGAGGGGCCACTTTGCCGTCTGACCATCAAGATAATATCAAAGTGTTAGGTTTGCAATGGAGTCCTAAAAAGATATTGATGTCAAGGATGTCATATGGGGTTCTATAAAATACTAAAGATCTTTGCTAGGAGTGTTAGCAAGATCTTTTGACCTGTTTAGGTTTGGTCACTCCTCTAACCATTCCTTTGAAAGTGTGAGTTCAAGATACTTGGACCAGAGAGTTAGATTGAATAACACTCTCTGAAGATATAATGAATAAATGGGAAAGTTTATCCCAGGAGTGCAATAATCTGTCAAAATTAAATTTCAAAGGAATATGTTGGAGGAGGGTCTCAATTTGACTTGCATTTATTTTGTGTTGCCTCCAAAAGCTTACGGAGTTGTAGCATATGTTACTGATTACTCAACTGAACCCAAGTTACTACAACAAGAGCAAGAGTTGCTCCATTGAAAACTAAAACTCTGCCCCAGTTATAATTGGCGGTCATGTATGTAGCAGTAAAATGAAGTAAATATTTAAAGGATACACTACATACAATTACTTTTAACAGAACTTTCATTTAATTGGGACAGTGAAGTGGCTCTACAGTGGGTAGTAAATAACAAGAGTAACATAGTTTATGTGAGAAATAGAGTAGCACACATGATCAATTTAGATTCCACTTGTATTTATCATCATTTAACCACAGAACAGAACCCTGCTGATTTATTAACCAAAGGATTGAGTCAAATTAAATTTCTAGAATCTCAAGACTGTGGTTCCAGGGTCCCAACTGGTTGAATGACTAATGTGAGTGGCCAAAGCAGAAATTTAATACTAGCATAACTGTTGATGTTCTAGTAGCTAATGTGGAGGATCAGTCTAACCTACCCTTTATGGATCCAAAAGAGTGAAGACATGGAGTAAATTACTTAGAACACCAGTTTAGTCTTTTCTTTCATCAGTAATATCAAAGGAAACAAAATGTGAATCTAATGAAACCCCATCATTAGTGGTTACACATAGCACAGAAGGAGTTACCCTGAAGCTTTCAGACATTTAAAGAAACCCATGCAATATAAAATGCCAGATATTGTAAAAATCTGAGATCATTTGAGGATGAAGATCTTCGGGATGACATGGTAGAATAGATGAGGCAATTTGCCCTTATCCTACTATGTTCATTATTGCTCCCACAAAGCATCATGTGGCGAACCTTCTAATAAATGATGCACATTTGGAAACCAAACAGGGGAGTACAAGACACTGTGCAAATTAAAAGAATTTTTTGGATCCCTAAGTGGGCAGGTGATCAAAACTGTCATTAAGTCATGCTACATATGCAAAAGACTTGAAGTCCAGTTTATGTACCCTTTGCCTACCTTTGCCAAAAGAACGAATAGAAGATTTAAGACCATTTGAAGTAGCTGGAGTTGACTACACAGGAGCAATATTTTTTTACGGAATTAGGCCACCCAGACACAGGTCAATGACCCACATCAGGGCCTGGGGGCAAAGATATATTATTATAATAATAATAATAATAATAATAATAATAATAATAATAATAATAATAATCCTCCAGCACCCAGCTCCTGTTGCCCACTACCTACCTAATTGCAGTTGTCAACCCAGTGACTAAACAGAGCAAAAGGTCTGTTTAGTTCTTTTTATACCTGTACAAATCTAGAGTCCATCAGGAGCTCACAAATGATTTAACTGCTGAAACATTTCTAAACTCATTTAGAAGATTTGTTGCTAGAGATCCTGTCCAAAACTAATTATCAGCAACAATGCTCACTAACTTCTGTCAGGGGTCTGAATTATTAAATCAGATATTTGAGGATGCTAGAGTGCAAGAGGAATTCACCAGCAGAGGTTGTGAGGGAAATTATACCTCCCAGAGCCTCTTGGTATGGTATGGAGGTTTCTACGAGAGAATGATAGGTTAGTGAAAAACCGCTCAAGAGAGTCATTTTCAGAAAACTTGTCAATTTAGATGATTTTATACTCCCTATTGACTGAAATAGAATGTAGAATAACAATCGTCCTCTTCATATGTGACCAATACCTTAGGAGAGCCCGGCACTGATACAATCTGGCTACAAACTAAACTGAATCCCATTAAGAAATAATTATTAAAAGTATTAAATAAGTGGCATGATATGTGAAATGAGAATATTTAACCTCTCTTGACCGAACATTCATGCCATAATAGTGCACAAAAAATATATATATTAATGTGGATGTGGTACTGATTCACAACCCTAGGAAGTCATTTTAGAAAGTTGAAGAATGCTACTCAGATAACTGGCGCGATCTATTAGAACTGTCAAATTAAAACCCAACTAGGCTGCAATTAGGAACTGTAAATGAATTGTACCTCTCAAGTCTTCTAGCACAGATCCGTGGCGCCTAGTATGACCTTGCTGGCTGGGGAATGCTGTTGATGGGTTAGAGAACAGTACTAATAACCAAGCCAAGAGCAATTTAGAAGAGCTGCAATGTAATTTTAGGCAAGTTAGAATTTATAAAATGGGGATATATAGAATATACCTTAAGTCTCAAGTTCTACGGGATGTCGGAAACTACCAATCTCTTCCATCAAAAATTAGTAACGAACAGTCAATCATGATCTCCTGATATTTGCGCAACCCCACTTATGTATGAACCTGCAAAGTATCATACAGCATGTTATCTCGTTAACGAAAGTGCCTCGGGTTAACTAAATTTCAGTGCTAACTGAATTACTTCCATAAGATTCTTCACTTCGCTAACGAGCAACCTCGGTTAACGAATTCCCTACGAGCTCCTCAACATAAGCTGCTCACTAGCTGTAGTATTAGTCCGCAATACAGTAATCGGTTCTAGGGCTTAAATTCTCTACCATTTAGTAAATATCAAGAAGGTTGTACTATTCAATAATCTTAAGTCCTTTTATATTAAAATTTTTAGTCATTTTTAAATAATTATTTAACATAATTGAAGTACAGGAAATCTAGTTTCCTTTCAGTGGGAGGTAACATCTTGCTTCAGACTCTTCAACAAAACTATTTTTCCCATTTTACAGTGAAATTATTGGTCATTTGAGCAAATTTATTTTACATATTGATGATATATAGCAAAGTGCAGTGTTGATTTAAAGAAAAACATTCTTTATTTACAGTAATTAAACTTTGTAATTTAGTGTTGAATTGTTTTTGAATCCAGCATGGGACCCGAGAAACAGGAAATTATTAAGAAACATGAAGAAGGCATCAGAAGCACCAAATGTGTTTACTAAAGATCATGTATGATGTTTATTATCAATCAGGTTTACAGTCTTTTCTGTCATTGTTTAAATTCATAAAGTGAGAGACAAATCTACCAGAGGTTGAAGCAGAGATCCCTATGTCAGAGAAGACTAATTCTCATTTGATTAGGAGAAAACAAACGAAAGAATGATCTTGAAGTCCTGACTGAATTTATGTGTGAAAGAGCCAGGAGATTTACGAACATTTAAAGGCAGATCAACCTGGTTCTTCAGACACAGAGTTTGAAGAGTTTTGGGGTCAAAGGTGTCACACTGGTTCGAAAAAATTTAAGAAAAATAAGTGACATTTTTAGTGTTGTTAGGCATGGTGAGGCTGCCAGTGCTGATATGAAGGAGCAATTTCTAGTGGACTTTATAGAACTAGTGGATGAATAGTAATTATCTTCCACACAGTGTTCAATGGGATAAACTGGGCGCCCTGGGAAAAAAATGCCTGTGACATCTATCACCAGAGAGATGATGCTTCCTTTTATCAAGTATATAAACCCATGAAAGACCGTTCACGTGCCACGTTTAGATTCCCTAGGTGTTCAAGCAACAGAAATGGTAAGAACAAAGCTTGGAGTTTATTGAAGTCCAACTGTGAATGCCGGGTGATAAGATCCTTAATGAATGGGTTGTTGATGTGTTTTGCCCTCTGTCAAGAGCTACCTAACCAATTAATAAACTTCCTTTAAAGGTTTTCTCCTCATGGATAATGCCCTGGTCATGACCCCAAGACCTTGGCCAGCAATTTGAGTATCAATTTGACTTTAGAAAGTGTCATGCTCCCAAACACTACATCACCTTATACAGCCAATACCAGAATAACTGCGCAACTTCAAGAAGTTGTACATGAAGAAAATGCTTTAGGAGGTACATCAGACAATCTCCACTGATCCTGAACTAACACTGAAAATAGTTCTGAAATATCACAATTAAACGTCCTGATGCTGTAAAATTGATTGTGTCATCATACGCAAGAAGTCTCCATTAACCTCAATTCTTCATGGAAAGCACTGTGGCCAGTAGTCCACAGATTTGAGGGATTTGAGGAAGAAACAGAGTTGGACCAGGAGATTGTGTCCATTGGTCAGTCATTGGGCCTTGGAAGGAGGAGAAGGATGTGAAGAGCTTGTGATGTCTCTTTGCTGAGGATGGTCAACTTACTCCTGATGACTTGAAGCAACTGGATGAGATGTTACGGGTAGAGGCTGCCAGTGGTGAGGAGGAAATTGAAAGTGATGACCATATGTCAGCTAAAGAAACAAAATGATGATTTACTACTGGGAGAAGTCTAGGAACTGGCCTCAAAGCACCCAGAAGTGGAAAAAAACTGAACTAACTTTTCAGGCTGTGTTGAGACCCAGTGAACCCCTTTTAAACATAAGCTAATGGTGAGCGAGGACAGGTGCCCCACAGACCACACCTTCCGATTCACTTCCTTCAGTAAAAGGTGCAGCAGAGGGAACAAGATGTTGAAGCCCTCAGTCTCCACTTCAAGAGATGTTCATGGTGGAGAATCTGTCAGTCCATGAGGTCCCTGACATTCTTTCATGGGAAGGTGACTTCACCTTCCAAGAAGCAGTAAAATGCTTCTCTCCACCTCCACTTCTTCTTCTTCTCCTTTTCTCCTCCTCCCTCCCACTTCAAATGCACATCATCATCATCATCCAGGAGCCTTCTACATACACACCTCAAAGTAAGTAAATTTTTCTGCCATTTTGTTGAAGTTAGGAAATTTTAGGTGAGCTGGAACCAATTACCCAAAACCCATTGAAACAATGGTTTGGGTTAACGAACGACCTTCTGGAGCGGTTGAGTTCGTTAATGGAGGGGTCACTGTAATAATAATAATAATAATAATAATAATAATAATAATAATAATAATAATAATAATAATAATAATAAGTTATTATTAACATCCCCCCAACCCTGACCCAGCCCGGGGTTAATCCTAAAAAGCTGCCCACTACCTACTACCTAATTGGCAGTTGTCAACCCAGTGACTAAACAGAGCAAAAAGGTCTAAGTAGTTCTTATACCTGTACAACCACAAGAGTTATTCAATTAGAGCTCACAATGAGATCCTGTCCAAACTAATTATCAGCAAATCAGATATTTGAGGATGCCAGAGTGCAGAGGGGTTGTGAGTGGAAATTTATACCTCCCAGAGCCTCTTGGTATGGTATGGAGGTTTCTACGAGAGAATGATAGGGTTAGTGAAAAACTGCCTAAGAAAGTCATTTTTCAGAAAATTTGTCAATTTAGATGATTTACATACTCTATTGACTGAAATAGAATGTAGAATAAATAATCGTCCTCTTTCATATGTGACCAATACCTTAGGAGAGCCCGAAGCACTGACAACTTCACATTTGCTGCATGGCTACAAACTAAATTCTTTGCCAGCAATAACTACATCGGACTACCAGCTTGATCCTTCCTATATAGATGGTGACACATTAAGTAGTAAATATTACCAATAATTAAAAGTATTAAATAAGTGGCATGATATGTGGAAAGGAGAATATTTAACCTCTCTTTTGGACCGGAACATTCATAAGCGCAGTAGTAAAGTACAAAAAAAAAAAAAAAATATTAATGTGGATGATGTGGTACTGATTCACAATGATAAATCCTGTGGAAGTTGGCCTTTAGGGAAAGTTGAAGAATGCTACTCAGATAATCAAGGATTCATTAGAATGTCAAATTAAAACCTAAATTAGGGTCAGTAATTAGAACTGTAAATGAATTGTACCCTCTCGAAGTCTTCTAGCACAGATCCGGTGGCGCCTAGTATGACCCTAAGGGATGGGCTGGGGAATGGGCTAAGGGATGGGTTAGAGAACCATACTAATAAGGGATCAGACCCCATAAGAGTACCTAGAAGAGCTGCACAAAATTTTAGGCAAAGTTTAGAATTTTTTATAAAAATGGGGATATATAGAATATAAATTAAGTCCTTTCGGCCCCAGGATGTCGGAAATTTCACCAAAATAAGAATTTCCTTCCATCAAAATTAGTAACGGGAACAGTCAACTGGGAGGAGTATTTCACTTATAATTACAATATATTGTATTATTATTCCCCTGATATTTGATTCCTAATGTTTGTGCTGCAATCCCCACTTTCTATGTATTAATCCCTGCAAAGTATCATACAGTACAGTTATCCCTCGGTTAACGAGTGCCTCGGTTAACGAAATTTCGGTTAACGAATTACCTTCCATAAGATTCTTCACTTCGGTTAACGAGCAAACCCTCGGTTAACGAATTCCTTACGAGCTCCCCTCAACATGTTTTCGCTTGCTCACTAGCTGTAGTATTAGTCCGCCAATACAGTAATCGGTTCTAGGGCTTAAATTCCTTACCATTTAGTAAATATCAAGAAGGTTGTACTATTCAATAATCTTAAAAGTCTTATATTAAAATTTTTAGTCATTTTAACAATTATTTAACATAATTGAAGTACAGGAAACTAGTTTTTAGTGCGCCAAGCAGCCACTCTCTTTTCAGTGGAGGTAACATCTTGCTTAAGACTCTCTTCAACAAACTATTTTTTTCCGTTTTTACAGTGAAATTCTTGGTCATTTTGAAATTTATTTTACATATTGATGATATATAGCAAAGTGCAGTGTTGATTTAAAGAAAATATTCTTTATTTACAGTAATTAAACTTAAAATTTTAGTGTTGAAATTTTTTTTTAATCCAGCATGGGACCCGAGAAATCCAGAAAAGCGATTTCAATCCACGTGAAACAGGAAATTATTAAGAAACATGAAGAAGGCATCAGAACAAATGTGCTTACTAAAGAATATGGCATGTCGACATCAACTGTGTCGACAATTCTTTCACAGAAAGACAAATTCAAGGAAGTGAAAGAGAGTGTTTAAAGGTAGATCCCTAATAGCAGAAACAGAGAGATTACTTCTCATTTGGATTAGGGAAAAACAAACGAAAGATGATTCAGTTTCGACCGAATTTATGTGTGAAAGAGCCAGGGAGATTTACGAACATTTAAAGGCAGATCAACCTGGTTCTTCAGACACAGAGTTTGAAGAGTTTTGGGTCAGCAAGGGCTGGTTCGAAAAATTTAAGAAAAGAAGTGACATTTTCAGTGATGTTAGGCATAGTGAGGCTGCCAGTGCTGATTAGGAAGGAGCAGCAAAATTTTTAGTGGACTTTATAGAACTAGTGGATGAAGAAAATTATCTTCCACAGCAAGTGTTCAATGTGGATGAAACTGGGCTGTTCTGGAAAAAAATGCCCAAAAGGACATTCATCACCAGAGATGAAGCCTCTTTACCTGGGCATAAACCCATGAAAGACCGTCTCACTCTAGTGCTTGGTGCCAATGAGTCAGGGGATTTCCGACTGAAGCCTATGCTTGTCCACCACTCTGAGAACCCCAGGGTGTTCAAGCAACAAAAAGTGGTAAGAGGACGGCTTGGAGTTTATTAGAAGTCCAACCGTAAGGCATGGGTGACAAGACAGCTCTTTAATGAATGGGCAGTTGAGGTGTTTTGCCCTTCTGTCAGGAGCTACCGAACAACCAATAAACTTCCTTTAAAGGCTCTTCTCCTATGGATAATGCCCCTGGTCATGACCCTCAACTTGCCAGCACTTTGGAGTCTCAATTTGACTTTGTCAAAGTGTTGTTTTTGCCTCCCAACACTACATCAATCATACAGCCAATGGGCCAGAATGTGATCAGCAACTTTAAGAAGCTGTACATGAAGAAAATGTTCAGGAGGTGTCATCAGGCAACATCCACTGATCCTGAACTAACAATGGCACAGTTCTGGAAGACACAATTTAACATCCTGGAGGCTGTAAAATTGATTGTGTCCTCATGGCGTGAAGTCTCCACTAGATCCCTCAATTCTGCATGGAAAGCACTGTGGCCATCAGTAGTCCATGATTTTGAGGGATTTCAGGATGAAACAGAGTTGCACCAGGAGATTGGGTCCATTGGTCAGTCATTGGGCCTTGAAGTGGAGGAGGATGATGGAGAAGAGCTTGTGATGTCTCATGAACAGGAACTCACTCCTGATGAATTGCAGCAACTGGATGAGATGTTAGAGGCTGACAGTGGTGAGGAGGAAAAGGAAAGTGATGACCATATGTCTACTTCAGATTTGAAAGATGTTGTTCACTACTGGGAGAAGTTCAGGAAACTGGTATCAAGGCACCCTAATGTGGAAAAAGCAGAACTTGCTTTGTGTAATGTTGAGGACACAGTGGTCACTTTCTTCAAACATCAGTTAATGATGATGAGAGAGATGCCCCACAAAAAAAAATTGACAGTTTTTTCACTAAAAGGCAGCGGGAAAAAGATGCTAGCCCTCAGCCTTCCACTTCAAGAAGAAGAGAGGATGTTCCTGCTGGAGAAGCTGTCAGTCCAGAGGTTCCTGACATTTTCATGGAAGGTGACTCACCTTCCAGAAAGCAGTAAAATGCTTCTCCTCCACCCCCACTTCCTTCTCTTCTCCCTTCTCCTCCTCCACCTCCCACTTCAAATTCACATCAGCATCATCATCCAGGAGCCTTCTACATACACACCTCAAAGTAAGTGTACTTTACTTCCTTTTTTGTTGACTTTATGCAATTTTCGGTGAGCTGGAACCAATTACCCAAAAAGCCATTGAAACAATGGTTTCGGTTAACGAATTTTTCGGTTAACGAGCAACCTTATGGAACGAATTGTGTTCGTTAACCGAGGGACCACTGTACTTTCATTAAATTCCGAGTAATTCTTGCTGTATCATAATATTCTTTTGATAATAAATTGTTTAAATGTTTATCAATATTAATTCTTTATTGATAATACTTATAAGGGCTAATTTAAGTTAAAACCGAGTGGAGCATAATGCGCGCTTCCTTTGTTTCCTTCCTGAAAACCTAGCAGAGGTTCGCCACTCAATCTAATTCTAACCGGCAACTCTTAGTCCAGATCTCAGAGAGAGCGGAGCTCTGCGAGTTTTGTATCTTATTATTGGCGTATTTCTGCGAAATTGTCGGTAGTAGTCTCATCCCTTATGAATTAATTACTTCGGTATTTGTAAATACAGTGAACCCTCACTTTATGCAGTTAATTCAACCCACGGCGGCCCGCG
Source organism: Homarus americanus (assembly GCF_018991925.1). Taxonomy (NCBI): domain Eukaryota; kingdom Metazoa; phylum Arthropoda; class Malacostraca; order Decapoda; family Nephropidae; genus Homarus; species Homarus americanus. The sequence continues at coordinate 34,616 of NW_024754150.1, forward strand.
TAAAGTGAGAAACGCGTAAAGTGAACATAACATATGGGATTAATTGAAATAGAGACCGGGTCGACCCCCAAACTCCACTTTTTCCCGACACAATACGTACGTTTTACTAAAAATAACATCTTAACTTTATGATGGTATTCACCCACACATAATATAGAAGGGAACAGTCAATAAACTGAAGGTTAGGTTAGAAAAAACAAGGTTGGGGTTAACACTTACGTTAGTAGAAGAGACAGGTCAGCGTACGGGAATGGAGGCTGGTTCCGAGGCAGAGGGCAGGCTACTGGCCCTCAGGTGAGTCACCATCACTGTCATCCACACTTGTCAGGGCCTCCCTGACAAATCCCTCAAAGTCATCATCACTGTCTCTACCTCTGTCACTATCACTGGCTTGGGCTGGCTGTGGTGGGTTGCGGGCGAAGAACTCTGTTATGCTTTGCTGATGGCTGGTGTTTATGTTGTCGTGATAAACCTTGATGTAGGGCTCCATAGTCTGCAACAGCTGGGTAGTGAAGATTTCATACATGTTTGCATCAGGGTCGTCGGAAAGGAGGAGCTTGACTTTCTCGATACACTCGATGGCACCCCTAACATTACTATGGGATAAGCGGCGTTCTTCTTGGGATGACGCACCACCTGCCTCTTCACTGATGTCATCATCATCTACCATCTCGTCGGTAGTCACATCAGGATCCCTTATCACCTCCAGGATGTCGTCGTTGGTGGTCTTGGAGCAGCCTGCAGCTGTAACACTCTGCGCAGCTTCTCTGGCAAGGTCCACTGCTACTGCAATAGTCTGAACCTCACCAGTCACAGAATGACTCTGCCTAACGGCCGGAATGCCATGCAACACATGTCTCCATGCGTGACGAACAGTTGCTACAGACAGCTGATCCCATGCCCCCACCAAGAAGTCCACAGCTTTCTTGACGTTGAATATTCTCCAGAAATGTTTTAAAAGTACTTCTTGCTCTGCCAACTGTTGATCCTCGTCGTCTTCGCTCTTGCTATAGGTGTTGGTGTCACTCAGGTTACGCAACTCTTCCCTGGTGTTGGTGTAGTCGTTCAGGAGCTTAAATTTTTTAGTAGAGAATGCAGCTTTTACATTACAGATTAACTCTTGGTCCATGGGCTGTAATATAGACGTAATGTTGGGAGGAAGGAAGACCACTTTTACGTTGGGGTGACGGTCTAACAGTAGGGGCGAGTGTCCTGGTGCGTTGTCCAGCAGCAACAAAATTTTGAATGGCACATTCTGTTGCTTACAGAATTTCTTCACATCGGGAACGAAACAGTCATCAAACCAGGAGAGGGACAGTGTAGAGAACATCTACGCCTAACGTGCGGTCAGCCAGTGGACATTTAGCTTGGTCATGTCCATGCTTTTGTAGGCGTGCGGCTTGCATGCTGTATGGATCACCGATAACTTGAGCTTACAGGTACCGGAGGCATTGGTGGTAAACAGGACGGTGATGCGCTCCTTCTGCAACTTCCGGCCCCGAATCTTGCTGGCATTCTTTACAACGAAGGTCTTGGAAGGTAGCTTTTTCCAAAAAAGACCAGATTCGTCCATGTTAAACACCTGGTGGTCGGTGTACTGTCCTTCCTCCATAATCTAACGTAAAAATGGAGGAAATTCCCTAGCCGCAACACGGTAAGCACTAGCTTTTTCACCACCAATGTTGATATTGGTGATCTTGTTCCTCTTCTTAAACCTCTGTAACCACCCAGAGGAAGCATTAAAGGGTTTGGGCTCTGTAATTCCCATCTTTCGTGACACTGCAGCATACAGTTCATGTGCGTACTCCTTAACTGAGCGCGTGTCCACCGCCATGTTCCGTCGCACCTGACGCACCAAGTAGCTCACAAGTAATTTTTCCGTCTTGAGAAGCACCTGGTTGTGGAAATACTTGATCATAGAAGTACCTGTAGTGTTTGTGATGTTCATGTGCTCTTTTATCTTGGCTGCATCCTTCTTAATTGTCCTAATCGTAGACTCGTTAACACCATGCTGGCGCGCGAGATCAACCTGTCTTGTTCCTTTCTCCAACACTTGTATGATCTTGTACTTAATTTCGTAGCTTAAGGAATGTCGTGTCTTCTTTGGCTTAGGGCGGCTGGGTCCAGGTAAGGAAAGGTTTCTCTCTGGGGGCAGTGGTCTGGCGGAAGCCATTTTACAGAACAATGGATGCACGTTTACACGGTGTGGCCTGGAGGGATGAAACTGCCGCGGCTAGGTCAAGCGTCGTCTTTCCTCCCTCCCTCCCGCTGGTGGACACGTCATATTACTTTAAACCAATCACAGCTAGCAGCGGAGGGAGGTAAGGATGCATGGCCCAATTACAGTCCGATATGTCATATGACGTCACTGATAACGCAACAAAGACACACACTGCGCAACCTACTCGCGCCGCTTACACAACATGGCAGATGGTGGGAGGTTTGGATCCAAAAATGGCGCGGCTCGCCAGCCGCTCTCCGCGTAAAGGGGTACACGCACCGTGGAATGTGAGCATTCTGGTTTCGGCAGGGTACCGCGTAAACGTGGAAACGCGGAATGTGGGACCGTGTAAAGCGAGGGTTGACTGTATTGTAAATAAGCAGTAGTCTCACCCCTGATGAATTAATTACTTTGGTATTTGTAAATATTGTAAATAAGTTATAAATAATCAAGAATGCAGCATTAATCAAGATAGAGTGCCGTCGATGTCTCCTCAAACCACAACTCAAACCACAACTCGGCCATACATCATCAAGGCGATCACCTCCATAAGTAGCAAAGTAAATTTTTAAAATTAGGTGTTTTCCTGGGCAATTAATACATCTCCAAGTGTATATACCTAGTATTATTAAAGACTTTTAATAGGATATTCTACTTAACTACTTAGCAACTATTTAATAATACAGTCCACTACAATAACATCACATAAGTGTATATTTATTATTTTATATGTATTTGATTTTGTGCAATTAATTAATTATGAACCAGTGAGCAGCATTTTTGAGCTTATTAAAATTTCCCACACCCCACACATACACACCCATGTTCTTCATTTTTCTTTTTATAGTTTATATTGTATTTTCTATATTTCTTAGAATTGAAATAATATGTCCATAACTTTTACAGTTTCATTACATGCAACAATGGCAAAAAGTATAGTCATCTCAAAACTGGCTGGCAACATGTGTTATGGGGAATTCTATTACTACTTATAATGGTTACTTTACGTGATATTATATGCTCTTCAACCTATACATACGTCATTCTTGAGTAATGAGTAATTAGGCAGTAAGTACACTGTTGCAAACCATTCATAAAAATACTGAGAGTGATAGCAGGTTGTTAACCTTACAACCATTGGAATTGGCAAAAATGTCCAACCCAATGTAAACATTCCCAGACATCCATTATACACAACTCACAATTTTGCACATACAGTACAAGTAAACCGCGATTTATTCTGGGATTACATTCCTGAAAAACCTGTTGCAAATTGAAATATCATAAATCAAGTTCATTACAGTGACCCCTCGGTTAACGAACTCAATCCGTTCCAGAAGGTCGTTCGTTAACCGAAAAGTTCGTTAACCGAAACCATTGTTTCAATGGGTTTTTGGGTAATTGGTTCCAGCTCACCGAAAATTGCCTAAATTCAACAAAAATGGTAGAAAAGTTCACTTACTTTGAGGTGTGTATGTAGAAGGCTCCTGGATGATGATGATGATGATGATGATGATGATGATGATGGGAATTAGCATGGGGGTGGAGGAGAAGGAAGAAGAATAGGCATTGGGGTGGAAGAGAAGTCACCCCATGGCACCATTTCATCCATAAAATTTTAATTCTCTTGGTGTATTTCAAGATTATTTTCTTTAAATCAACACTGCACTGCATTATATATTGTCAATATGTAAAATATATTTCAAAATGACCAATAATTTGCTTGGAAACACAGAAAAAAAGCGTTTAGTTGAAGAGAGTCTCAAGCAAGATGTTACCTCCACTGAAAACAGAGAGAGACTAACGCCTGTCTGGTGTGTTAACAGGCTGGATGGCATGCCAGAAACTAGTTTCTTTACCTTCAATTATGTTCAATAATTGTTATAATGACTAAAAAAGTTAATATTAAACTTTTAAAATTATTGAATAGTATAAACATCTTGATATTTACTAAAATAGTAAGGAATTTAAGCCCTAGAACCGATTAATGTATTGGCGGACTGATACTAAAGCTGGTTGCCCAGTCAGTGCAAGCGAAAACATGTTGAGGTCGGTTCGTAAGAAATTCGTTAACCGAATTTTTGTTCGTTAACCGAATTGAAGATCCTTATGGAAGGCAGTTCGTTAACCGAAATTTCGTTAACCGAGGCGTTTGTTAAACGAGGGGTCACTGTATAACATAGGGATCAATGGGTTATGTCCCCCCCCCCACCCCCACAAAAAAAAAAAAATCCTAAACTAATAAAATAAATAGAAAACAACTAAACAACACTCGCCACATTATTAAGAACAAACCTGGCCACTTCACAATGTCATTCTTCACCTCCAAAGACACGGTTTTCCTGGGTGCCTTGGCCTCCCCAAACATAGGAGCCTTCACCAACAGCTTGCTAGACATTTTCAAAGTTACACTGCTAACTTCACAGTCATAAAAACAGAGCAAAAGCACTTCACAATCACAATAAATGTAAGGAATAAATAAAGATAATAAATAAAAGAAAAGAAAACATACTGCATTACCTTTTGGAACAGAGTAAAAAATAAATAAAAAATAAACAATAAATAGAACATATATCTACCCAAAATAATAAGATGAAAAAGAACAATATCACAGCTCACAGCTTGGCCTGGCGCAGGGGGGGAGGCGATATCCCCAACACCGCACCCCCCTTCCCCTCCCATGATCCGACATAAACTCCCCTGGACATAAGAAATTTTTACTCTTAATATTCTTTACTTTATGGTAATCATTTTTTTGGGGGGGAGGGGGAGGGAGGAGGGGGCAATACTCTGTATAAACGATTATGTGTTCATGTAACAGAGTAAAAGAAAATGAAGAAAATTACATACCGTATATACTCGTCTATAACCCCCTCATTTATAGGTCGACCCTGATTTTTTGACCAAGATATCGTTAATTTAAGATATTCCTCGTTTATAGTTCGACCCATGTTTTTGAGGGTAATGGAACAACAAAACCTTCACTAAAAATGCTCTACGTCCTATAAACTGAGGCTCGCCGTGCATGAAACACGAGTGCCGAAGGCAAATTGTTTACCATTTATTATTACGACACTTTACACTGAAACGAGGGTAGTTTAAAAAAAAATATTGTATACTTCCATTCAGGTATTTATTCAAGTCAATTAAGAGGGAATATTATTGTAATACAACAGTTTCTTACCTAAACCATTCGAAAAGCGATTACGATAACATCTTTTGAACGAAAGAAAGCGAAAGTCATTGCTTTCGTCACGATTTTATCCCACTTCCCATTGTAATACGCACGTAATTTCAGCAAAAATATTACATTTCCGTGAATGTATTATATCAAGCACAGTATGAATAGAATATCATTGTAAATAACAGAATTTTAACCGAAAACTATTAAAAAAACGAGTAACATCTCAAGAACAGAAGCTTAGGTAAAGTCTTTTGTTTTCGTTATGTATTTTATCCTATTTTACATTGAAATACATCACGTTTCAGCAAAACTACTGTTTATTTCCGAGAATATATTCATTCAGGCACAGTTTAGGTAAAATATACGTGTGATGTAATAGTTTTTTAACTGAAAATGATTCGAAAAACACGTACCCTGTAGCCCTGTTCAAGGAGAGGACTGGGAGAAGCTGTTTGGTGCTGCAGACGATGACAAGGAAAATGATTTTGATGGATTTTAATGAAAATATTCAGAAATATGGTATCGTAGTATTTATTCAAGTCAATTAGGATAGAATATTATCGCAATACAACAGTTTTTTAACTGAAAACCATTCGAAAAGCGATTACGGTAACATCTTTTGAACGAAAGAAAGCGAAAGTCATTGCTTTCGTCACGATTTTATCCCACTTTCCACTGTAATACGTACGTCATTTCAGCAAAAATATTACATTTCCGTGAATGCATTATATCAAGCACAGTATGAATAGAATACCATTGTAATATAACAATATTTTAACCAAAAACTATTAAAAAAACGAGTAACTTCTCTTGAACATCGGAAGGTTAGGTAAAATCTTTTGTTTTCGTCATGTATTTTATCCTATTTCACATTAAAATACATCACGTTTCAGCAAAACCACTATTTATTTCCGAGAATATATTCATTCAGACGCAGTTTAGGTAAAATATAATTGTGATGTAAGTTTTTTAACTGAAAACGATTCGAAAAACACGTGTACCGTCTAGCTGATACAGCTGGTGGTGTGTGATGCGTCATGCGTCGTTGTAAACAATAGGAGGTTGAAATAGATTACCGGGTATTATATTAAGTGTGAAATATCGAAAAGGTTTTTAATACCGGTATTTCTTGTAGATCAATGAGAACTGTGATACCGTATATGATATGATAAGTTAGCCTGTGCTAAGAACTTCAACATAGACTACTGAAAGCACGTTGTAAGGTAATTTAGCCTATTGTAAGTTGGTGAGCTTCATTTACTGAAGGAACTGCACAACTTTTCATTACTAATTGGTACATACTTTACATTTCCATTGTTTACTGGCAGTAAATGGTAAATATTTTTCATTTCTGAAGCTAAAAGTTGCTCCTCGCCCTTCCCATCATGCACGGGTTCAACCTAACAAAACTATTACGCATGTATAGGACGACCCCCAATTTTTTGCCTAAAAACTCGAACTATACACGAGTATATACGGTATATCTGCCCAACATTATATGTTGAACAATAACATAACTCACAGCTCGGCCTCACCCACTCTGAGTGCTACAGGGTGGCGAGTTGGAGACTCTGCTACACAATTAAGTGCCATTTACACGGATATTATACATAGTTATCCCTCGTTTAAGATGTTATTTCTCATTAATCCTTGTTTAAGATATTATTTCTTATTATCCCTCATCTAGCGATCATTTTGCATTAATGATTGGTTTTTCAGGAACTCATCCCAATTGTTAAGCAAGGGATACCTGGACAGTATTCCGCGCAACAGCGAGTTTGGACAGACGACGGCCATCATTCATGTGAATTTTTTATCGTATACCCTGTATAGGGAGGTGGTCTTAAAACAACACCATCATTAAAGTAAAATATCCGAAATAGAGAGATCGCGTATCAAGTTTTACCTGTAAATATACAATACGTAAAGGAGATTATCAAATATCTAACAAAATAACAAATAAAAATTGAGACACACTCTCTTGCCCTTTTCTGGAGTTACCACTCACTTTATGTATTGTGACAACGAAATCTGTGTACACATGCTGGGAGAAAACAAGAAAAACATGTGAGACCACAGACAAAGATAAAGCACAGTAAAGAAAGTCAAGTTACAATGTGTGGTGAGGTGCAGTTGGAAACTGTCTGAGTGCACCAAAACAATGATACTGTAGTATAAGTTGCTATTTGCGGTTTTGCCAATTCACGCCATTTCTTAGAACCTATCCCTCACGAATGGCAAGTGTCTACTGCATATAAAATTTCCAAAAGCCTAGAGTTTGGTCCTAAGCATGTCAGAAGAACATAAAATTTATACTAACCAGCTACACGGATGTGCTGCAGCTTTGGCATGAGCTCACAGTCGAAGCAGCACATGGTGTCCCCTGTGAGGAAACGGGTTCCTCTTTCACCAAGATGATCATTGATCTTGCGAAGGTAATTCAGCAGAATATTCTTGGAACTATCATCACGCTTCAGCAACATCAGCTTAAATTTCTGAGAATGATGAGAAAGATGAGAATACATTAAAAAAAATTATTAGTTCAATGAACCATATCACATAAAAATTTTTAATGATGTCACAGAATCATCATCATCACTGTTTTACAGTCACTTTCCACATTTACGTAGGTTAGCTGTGATAACCTGATGGTGTGGTGTCCTGGTTGCCATCAGACAAATTTGAAGGAAGTTTTACAGCTGGATTCCCTTCCTATCACCAACCCACTTTTACATACGGGTAGTGAAAACAAAGCATTATATGAAGGATTTCCAAGAGTCCTTTAGCTAGCATGGCAGGATCGTAACTCCTCGAGGTAATAAAAGATTACCTGCCAACCCAAAATTAATACACGTGTTGGACCATTTATCCGCCATCCTAGTACAGTATCTGAAACGCTCGAAAAACTGGCTATGTTCTTGAACCAATTATTTAAAATGATTGCCAAGTAATTCCCACACTGATTGGGGATGCTGTACTGTGTTTCCAAAACCATTCTCCACATGTGGTCTGTATGTTACTTTATGGTTATTTTTAACTCGTAATCATGGGTAGATATACTGTATGTAATTTTCTTTATTTTCTTTACTCATTTACATACACACTCAATCTTACATACAGGAATTAAAAAAAGAAAAGTATAAAGTATTTTTTAACCCGGAATTTTGGGTAGATACATGTACAGCAGAGCCTCGATAAATCGGACTAATTAGGGCAGACCTCAGTCCGAAAAATGCAAAAGTCCGAAAAAAGACGAAAAAAGCAAATATAGGAGGGAGGGAGGGAGGGAGGTGGAGGGCTTTAAGTGTATAACAAGGTTATTAAAAGAATATTACATCAACAATAAAAAATAAATATGAAACAGAACTCTCTGCGATGAAAATCAGACATGTAAGTCTGGTTGTCAACAACTGTTGTCACCGAGATGATTGTTATTTACTGCAATGTTATATGTAAGTAATCACTGGATCTTTTCTCACACTTCCACCACAACTTGGTTTTGAGAGCAGCATTTATTTTTTCGGGAATTAGCCCACCCGGACACAGGTCAAACGACACACAATGGGGCCTGGGGAAGGCAAAAAAAAGAACAAAGAAATTAAAAATAGAGAAGAAAAAAGTTATACTGTGTTAATCTACACCATGAAGATGCTGGAAAACCAGCTTTTTAAAGTGAGACAGGTTGTATAAGTATGGAAACACAGAAGAAGGCAGAGCATTCCTCAGTTTGGCTGTGTGAGGAAAGAAGGAGGTACTATAACGGGTTATTCTCGTGTGACCGACATCGACAGAGAAACGGTGGGCACCGTGGGTAAGACATGTGTTACCAACCCACGGCCTTCCCGGCGGTACACAGGATGCCAAATCCACCTATCATTGCCCGTTAAAGTATCTGTAAAAGAGAGAGAGTGAAGCAACATTGTGGCGAAGAGAAAGGGAAGAGAAATTGTCGACTAAAGAAGGAGAGTTAATAAGACGAAACGCCTTTCATTCCACCCTATCTAACAGTTGGACAGAAGAAGAGCCACCCCAAAAATGAGAGCAGTACTCCAAGTTAGGATGAATGAATCCCTTATACACTTGGAGCAACTGCTCAAGAGTGCAGTAGCTACGGCATCTGTACAGCATTTCCAATTTTCGGGAGGCAGCTTTAGCTATATTAAGGATGTATGATTTCCAGGACATATTGGAAGAAATGGTGAGGCCTAACATATTTATTTTAGAATTTGGCAGGATGATAGCGTCCTGAAATGTAATTGGAGGAACATCGTCTAATTTACAAAGTGTAATTGGTAAATATTGAGTTTTATTGCTATTGAACTTAACCAAGTTTGTACCTCCCCATTCAGAGATGCTGCATGTTTGGTACAGTACAATATTAGTATACATGAACTTATTGAGGCAGAATTTTTAACCATGTTTATTACTGTTAACCCTGTTGTGCATGATGCAAATCATGCCAAATCATTGGGTAACACTACAGTATTTCATCAGATGCAAATTACACTGTTCAACTTTAAAAAATTAAAGAACATTTTTTCAAGGTATTTGTGTCAAATTTTTGTGCGCCATAGATGATTACATGATCTTGCAAGGGAAGCTTCCAGAAAGTACTAAAGTATGGGTAGAGTTCTGCTGTCCATCAGTTTCCTCTCGTCAGCCATGCTTGTAGGTCGCATTTGTCTCTACAGTATTTTTTCTCCCACCTTCCCCATAAATAGATGTATAAAAATTCCAAAGCTACAATATAATACCTTGGTAGGTTTGTAAGAAAATACTGTATCTGAGAAATGATGCTGGGTACACAAATATATTTCTTTATTCATTCAGAGAGAAATAGTCTTGTTCTTTCTGCTTATGTTGAAGACAAGACAAAAACGAAGCCATTGTCATGGTCACAGAAACTTAAAAACCTATTGCGTGTAAGAGAGGGTTAATAATTTTCATGGCAGTAGGAGTAAATAACATTTACAGTTACAAATTTACAATCGCATAATGACTACACAAGGTATACACAGTTCCTGAGTTGACCAGCCAGGCCCAGCTGCCAGTTGTTGCCAAATGCCTTGCCAAAGACACTGTAGTTTTCACACACAGGAAATGTCAAAGGTACATTGGATCCACCACTGTATGGGTGAAGTTAATTTTAGGGATGAATCTAGTGTTCTGAACAGAGGCTTCACAGCCAGTTACAGAAGGTTTATTTGTACATTTTAGGCCTGGTGCTCCATATTCCAGAAAATCCCCTATCCAGCAACCCCCAGGTCCCAAGCATGCTGGATATATTGTCCCATACCTATATAGATAAAAAGTTTTGCGACAACTTATCTGCCCCACCCCCTCCACACAAGACTTCTCTTGTTATGATGCAGGATGGCTGGACAGGTGCTGAGACCTAACTCTTGACATTCAACAACAAGTGGATTACCCCACCCCTATGATAGGATATTAGTTCATCAAAGGTTGAACTTGTATCACTCAAAGATGAGTGTACATGGTATTGTGTACAAAGGGGAACCCAGTCTTCCACTTCAGTGGGGAACTGACTTGTAATCCTCTTTTTGAAAGGCAAATGCTCTTATGGAGAAAAGTTCACTACTTCAGTGTTTGTGAAAATAACAAATCCAAATGAGCCAACTTCCTATAAAACAGAATAACCCTTTAACAAAGAACTTTGTGTATGTACAGTACTTTTAATTACAAAAGTTTTGTTCTTAAGATGTCACGAAACCAAAGAAAACTTAATTTTCTCTCTGTGATCTTTAATCCAGATAAATCAGATTATCACAGCTTCAACAACTTGAAATTTATTTTAACAAAACAAATCTGTTTCAATAAGTACTGTACAACACTTAAGAATACTTAAGAAATGTAACTAAATTTTTCTAATACATACACTATAAACATTCTCTGTTCGCTGAGCAACATCTTTATCCTGTACAAAAAGATTGTGGCCACCAGGGATGTTCTTCATGATGTGTCTCTCAATCTTGTCATTTTCTAGAACAGCCAGTCCATTGTCTATCAGGATAGGTGGAGGGGTCGCCTCAAAATTTGACCTGAAAAAAAAAAGAGCAAAGAATTAATAATGAAAGCAAAGGCAATACTGTAACATATTGATAGATAAGACTACAATATTCAGAAGAACTAAAATACAATAACTAAAATTTCATTATACATACTACTGTCCATTTTCAATAAGGAGACATTTCTTTACAATTCCTGCTCATATCACAAGTAGACATAAAATTACTTGAGACACCCAAACACATGTACAAGTAATATCTCCATTAGCCAGAATCCCTCAAATCCAAAACTCTCCAATACAGTAGCTGGACCTGAAATTTGTTCAGATTTTTCTGGAAATTTCTCTGAATTCCAGATTTGGGAACAAAGTCCAAGGTTGAAAATCAGGTGCATTTTCTTTAGATTCCAAGAAAAAAATTCAGGAAAATCTAAACACATTTTTATTTCTGGGTCTAGGAATAAATTTTCAGGCATTCCAAAAGATTAAATCATGATCCAACCCATCCCCACCTGCCAGGCACGTGGGTGGCCCAGCTGCTTGGATTGCTTAGTTCAAATTCTGCTGCCATTGTAGAAGGTTGTTCCCTTGCAAGCTACTGTTTTGGTGTATAATTTGTGTTGTACAGTGCTGTACATTATTGTACCAAAATCAGTCAAGAATGGTGTTAAAACAGTGTTAAGAACGTAAAAAGTGATTACAGTTACGTATACTATAGTGTATGCTGATAACCACAAGGAAAAAGAAAACACGAAGTTCCCAAGCGCTTTCGTGTAATTCACATCTTCAAGGGTGAGTACAGACTAAGGAGAAATACATAAGGCAAATATATATACAGTAGAGGAAGGTGAGATCAAGTCCACAATAGTCAGGTTATTAGGTAGTGACCCTACTATTCTTCAAAAACCACCGCAGCAGTCGGTAGTCAGGTCAGAGGGTAAGATGACCCAACCTTCTCACCTGGTTACAAATCTTCTTAATTACGAAATTATCCAGTTTGTACATACCATTACTCAAATTCATGTTGACGGATTCGGTATGTTTAATGAGACTGGATTCTATAATGTTCCTACTGTCAATTGAATTACAAGGTAATATTGAGGAGGCATTATCCCAGTCAATGCAATGCTTATTATCCCTTAAATGAACAAACAGAGCATTGGATTCCTGGCCTGTCCTAACACTATATTTATGTTGTTTAAGTCTAGTTACAAGATCTTTACCTGTCTGGCCTAAGTAAAACATATTACATTCCTTGCAAGGAAACTTATAAATGCAGCCACCTGTATTGTTGGGGGAGTTCTTGATTAACATTTGTTTAACAGTGCATGAGTTTTTAAATGCCACATTGACATTCCAGGTTTTTAGTTGTAAAGGAATTTGAGATAAATTTTTGTGAAATGGTAATACTAAGAGATTCTTATGGTTCTATAAAAAGATTTCTTAGTAATGTTCAGGCTTTTGTCCATGAAAGATCTAGGGTATTTAAGGTTCAAGCCAATATTATAGATATATTTATATTCCTCATCAAAGAATTCCGGGTTGCAAATTCTCAAAGCACGTAAAAACATTGATGAAAATGCTGACTGTTTGACTCTATTATGGTGGGCAGAATAATAATGAATGTATGAACACACATTAGTAGGTTTTCTATAAATACTGAACTTAAAGGTGTTACCTATTCTGTGGATAAGACAGTCTAGGAATGGCAAATTACAGTCATGCTCTAATTCCACAGTGAATTTGATCGAGGGGGCTAAGTTATTAAGTTGTGGCAGGAAAGCTTTTAGGTCCTCATTACATGGCCAGAGACATAATACATCATCTACATATCTAAACCAGACTGCTAAAGGTGGTAAAATATTACTTAATAGTTTCTTTTCAAAGAATTCCATATATATGTTGCTTAATACTGGTGAGAGTGGATTACCCATTGCCATACCAAATTTTTGAGCATAATATTCTCCATTGAATTCAAATTTACAATCCTTAATACATAGTTTGAGGAGTTCGGTGAAGTTGTCTTTCGAGACGAGCAATGAAATATTATCCAGGGAATCTATGAGGAACTCCAGTAAATCATCAACTGGGACCTTTGTAAAGAGTGATGTTACATCAAAACTGACCAGTTTAAAATCATAATTAATGTGTAAGTTATGGAGTTTATCAACCAGAACCATATTATTCTTAATATTAGAGTTAGAAATGTTGCCAACTAGGGGATTTAGTAAAGAAACTAACCATTTAGATAATTTATGAGATTGACCCAACACCCAGTTCAACAAAAAACTCAAGTCTCTATTGAGAGGCAAAGCTACTCTCATTAAACGTCTTACTTCAACGTCCCCTCCACTGCCATACATGTACGGTTTAATCAAGACCCACAAGCCTAATAATCCAGCAAGTCCCATCATTAGCTCAGTTGGGTCAAGTAAGATGTTTAATGTAAGATGTGATTACAGTTAAGCACTAAAGTCAGCTGAATGAACATTGTCTGTTGGTGAGTATACAGTATACAGTGGTCCCTCGGTTAACGAACACAATTTGTTCCAGAAGGTCGTTCGTTAACCGAAAATTTCGTTAACCGAAACCATTGTTTCAATGGGATATTGGGTAATTGGTTCCAGCTCACAGAAAAGTATATACAAAGTAAAGCCAGAATATAATTTACATTGCTGGAATTATTGTAAGATAGTGATTAATTTGAATACAAACAAGCTAAAATTTGCATTAGCCATACAAATTTTAGATCTAATTTAAGAATTTTATTAGGGAGAGCAAAAATTTTATGTTTTGTGCAAAATTCAGTAAAACCCCGCTTTACACGGTTTCACTTTACGCGTTTTCATGGTTATGCGGTACCCTGCCGAACACGGAATGCTCACTTTACGCGGTATGTGCACCCTTTTACGAGTAGAGTGGCTGGCGGTCCTCTCGCGCCGCGCCATTTTTGGATTCAAACCTCCCGCCCTCTCCCGCCATGTTGGGTAAGCGGCGCGAGTAGGTTGCGCAGTGTATGTATTTATTGCTTTATCAGTGATGTCATATGACGTATCGGACTGTGATTGGGCCAAGCATCCTTACGTCCCTCCCACGCTAGCTGTGATTGGTTTAATGTACTATGAAGTGCCCCGCCGCGGGAGCGTTCAAGCCATTTGATCTACCCGCGTCAGTTACACCCCTCCCGGCTACACCGTTTATATCGGCATCCATTGTTCCTTAAGAATGGCTTCCACCGGACCACCACCACAAAGAAACCTTGCATTACCTGGACCCAGCCGCCCTAAGCCAAAGAAGATACGACGTTCCCTAAGCTACGAAATTAAATACAAGATCATCCAAGAGTTGGAGAAAGGAACAAGACAGGATGATCTCGCGCGCCAGCATGGTGTTAACGAGTCTACGATTAGGACAATTAAGAAGGATGCAGCCAAGATAAAGGAGCACATGAACATCACAAAGTCTACAGGTGCTTCTATGATCAAGTATTGCCACAACCAGGTGCTTCTCAAAACGGAGAAATTACTTGTGAGCTACTTTCATCAGGCGCGACGGAACATGGCGGTGGACACGAGCTCAGTTAAGGAGTACGCACGTGAACTGTATGCTGCAGTGTCAAGTAAGATGGGAATTGCACAGCCCAAACCCTTCAATGCTTCCTCTGGGTGGTTGCAGAGATTTAAGAAGAGGAACAAGATTACCAACATTAATATTGGTGGTAAAGACGCTAGTGCTGACCGTGTTGTGGCTAGGGATTTTCCTCCGTTTTTACGTGAGATTATGGAGGAAGGACAGTACACCGACGTCCAGATGTTTAACATGGACGAATCCGGTCTCTTTTGGAAAAAGCTACCTTCCAAGACCTTCGTTGTCAAGACTGCCAGCAAGTGTCGGGGCCGGTAGTTGCTGAAGGAGCGCATCACCGTCCTGTTTACCACCAATGCCTCCGGTACCTGTAAGCTCAAGTTATCGGTGATCCACACAGCCCGCAAGCCACACGCCTACAAGAACATGGACATGACCAAGATAAATGTCCACTGGCTGACCGCACGTAAGGCGTGGATGTTCTCTACTCTGTCCCTCTCCTGGTTTGATGACTGTTTCGTTCCTGACGTGAAGAAATTCTCTGAGCAACAGAATGTTCCATTCAAGATTTTGTTGCTGCTTGAAAACGCACCAGGACACTCGCCCCTACTGTTAGATCATCACCCCAAAGTAAAAGTGGTCTTCCTTCCTCCCAATACTACGTCATTAATACAACCCATGGACCAAGAATTAATCTGCAATGTGAACGCTGCATTCTCTGCAAAGAAATTTAAGCTCCTGAACGACTACACCAACACCAAGGATGAGTTGCGTAACCTGGGTGACAACGATAGCAAGAGCAAAGACGACGAGGAACAACAGTTGGCAGAGCAAGAAGTACTTGTGAAACAATTTTGGAGAAAATTCAACGTCAAGAAAGCTGTGGACTTCTTGGTGGAGGCATGGGATCAGCTGTCTGCAGCAACGGTTTGTCACGCATGGAGACATGTGTTGCAAGGTATTCCAGGTGGGAGGCAGAGTAAATCTGTGACTGGTGAGGTTCAGACTGTTGCAGTAGTAGTGGACCTTGCCAGAGAAGCTGCGCAGAGTGTTACAGCTGCAGGCTTCTCCGAGACCACCAACGACGACATCCTGGAGGCGATAAGGGATCCTGATGTGACTGCCGACGAGATGCTAGTTGATGATGATGTCAGTGAAGAGGCAGGTGGTGCGTCATCCCAAGAAGAACGCAAGTTATCGCATAGTAATGTAAGGGGTGCCATCGAGTGGGTTGAGAAACTCAAGGTCCTCCTTTCCGATGACCCTGACGATAACCGGTATGAAGTCTTCACTACCCAGCTGTTGCAGACTATGGAGCCCTACATCAAGGTGTATCACAACAATATCAACACCAGCTGTCAGCAAAGCATTACCAAGTTCTTCTCCCGCAACCCACCACAGCCAGCCCAAGCCAGTGATAGTGACAGAGAGAGTGATGGTGACTTTGAGGGATTTGTCAGGGAGGCACTACCCGGTAATAAGTGTGGATGACAGCGATGAAGACTCACCTGAGGGCCAGTAGCCTGCCCTCTGCCTCGGAACCAGCCTCCATTCCCGTACGCCGACCCATCTCTTCTACTAACGTAAGTGTTAACCCTAACCTTGTTTTTTTCTAATCTAACCTACAGTTTATTATTCTCTTATTGATTGTTCCCTTCTATATTATGTGTGTGTGCATACCATTATAAAGTTAAGATGTTATTTTTACTAAAACGTACGTATTGTGTCGGGAAAAAGTGGAGTTTGGGGGTCGACCCGGTCTCTATTTCAATTAATCCCATATGTTATGTTGTTCACTTTACGCATTTCTCGCTTTACGCAGGGCGCCGTGGGTTCAATTGACCGCGTAAAGTGAGGGTTCACTGTATATGAAGTTTATATTCAAAATGTTCCTTGTCTTGCAAGGATTTCAGCAATGCAAATTATATTATCCTAATTGTAGGCTGAGATATTATATTAAATAAACACCTTAAAGCATAAAGAAATCACCAATCTTTTGTCTGGGAACAGCAAGGAGGGAGGGAGCCAGCGAGGTGGGAAGAGGGGGGAGCAAGGGGGGAGCAGGAGGTGAGGTGACAGTGTCTGGTGTTTGGTTATTTATTTGAGATTTTTGTTTTAACTCATAAAATTCATCGAAATTACCCGGCCATAATATAATTTACATTGCTGGAATTCTTATAAGATAGTGATTAATTTGAATATAAACAAGCTAAAATTTGCATTAAACATACAAATTTTAGATCTAATTTAAGAATTTTATTAGGGAGAGCAAAAATTTTATCTTTTGTGCAGAATATATGAAGTTTATGTTCAAAATATTCCCTGTCTTGCAAGGATTTCAGCAATGCCAATTATATTCTCCTAACTTTAGTCTGAGGTGTTATTTATTTTTAAACCTGTAAACCTAGTCTTTTTACCCAAACCTTTCTCGGGAAGGTGAGGGGTGGGGGGTAGGGAGGGAGGGGTGACAGTGACATGTTTGACAGTTGGCGCCTGTGGTGTTAAATATTTAATTGTTAGTTTATTTTTTTTCTTTTAGATTGAGTTTTTGTTTTTTGCTTATAAAATTTAATAGAAGTGGCTGGGGTGAATTTAATTTGCATTGCTGGAATTCTTATAAGATAGTGATTAGTTTGAATGTAAACATAGAAGAGATCACTGAATTGGCTGAGTACCTCCTCAGCTTATCAGCTGATGTTTAAAACAAAATGTGATTTTCATAAAGATTTCGTTGCAACGTTGCTTCACTCTCTCTCTTTTACAGGTACTTTAACGGGCAATGTTCAGTGGATTTGGCATCCTGTGTACCGCCGGCAAGGCCGTGGGTTCATAACACACGTCTTGCCCGCGGTGCCCACCATTTCTCTGTGGATGTCGGTCACACGAGAATAACCCGTTATAGTACCTCCTTCTTTCCTCACACAGCCAAACTGTGGAATGCTCTGCCTTCTTCTGGGTTTCCATGCTCTTACAATCTGTCTCACTTTAAAAACCTGGTTTTCCGGCATCTTCGTGGTGTAGATTAATACAGTACAGTGGTCCCTCGGTTATCGAGCACAATCCGTTCCAGCAGGTTGCTCGTTAACCGAAAAACTCGTTAACCGAAACCATTGTTTCAATGGGATTTTGGGTAATTTGTTCCAGCTCACCGAAAATTGCCTAAATTCAACAAAAAAGGTAGAAAAGTACACTTACTTTGAGGTGTGTATGTAGAAGGCTCCTGGATGATGATGATGATGATGATGATGATGATGATGATGATGATGATGATGGGAATTAGAATGGGGGTGTATTTCAAGATTATTTTCTTTAAATCAACACTGCACTGCATTATATATTGTCAATATGTAAAATATTTTTCAAAATGACCAATAATTTGCTTGGAAACACAGAAAAAAGCGTTTAGTTGAAGAGTGTCTCAAGCAAGATGTTACCTCCACTGAAAACAGAGAGAGACTAACGCCTGTCTGGTGTGTTAACAGGCAGGATGGCATGCCAGAAACAAGTTTCTTTACCTTCAATTATGTTCAATAATTGTTAAAATGACTAAAAAAGTTAATATTAAACTTTTAAAATTATTGAATAGTATAAACTTCTTGATATTTACTAAAATAGTAAGGAATGTAAGCCCTAAAACCGATTACTGTATTGGCGGACTAATACCACAGCTGGTGGACCGCCAAATGCAAGCGAAAACATGTTGAAGTCGGCTCGTAAAAAACTCGTTAATCGAGGGATTGCTCGTTAACCGAAGTTAAGAATCTTATGGAAAGTAAATCGTTAACCGAAATCTCGTTAACCGAGGGACCACTGTATAACCTTTTTTTCTATATTTTCTATTTCTTTCCGTTCTTTTTTTTGCCCCCCAGACTCCGATGTGGGTCGTTTTACCTGTGCCCGGGTGGGCTAGTTCACGTAAAAAAAAAAAAAAAATCGAATTTTTTTCGTTAACCGAATTGAAGATTCTTATGGAAGGTAATTCGTTAACAGAAATTTCGTTAACCGAGGGAACACTGTATACTGTACAGTATAGTAGGGTCGGGATATATCGCTACTTCATATAACGATTTTTTTTAGATCGAGGCTACCAAAATTATCTAAATTTTCCGATATATAGCAATAATTTTTTTTTATTTCGCGAGGGAAATCGGGCAGGAAATATTTCAAATGTACCGCCATGGCAAACAAATGTGTTATTTGCTCACCTGAGGTGCCACCGTGGCTGCTCACACATTCAGGCTTACCCACTCAGTCTTTCTGAGTGAGTGACGAGAAAGCAGCCGACTCTGCTACAGATTACAGCTTCTAAGGTGAGTGTAAATGGGTTGCTAGTGACGTGAAAAGTGAAGTGAGGATAATGGAAAGCTTAATGGAAAAGATTTAATACAGTGGTCCCTTGGTTAACGAGCACAATTCGTTCGAGAAGGTTGCTCATTAACTGAAAAATTCATTAACCGAAACCATTGTTTCAATGGGTTTTTGGGTAATTGGTTCCAGCTCACCGAAAATTGCCTAAAGTCAACAAAAAAGGTAGTAAAGTACACTTACCTTGAGATGTGTATGTAGAAGGCTCCTGGATGATGATGATGGGAATTAGAATGGGGGTGGAGGAGAAGGGAGAAGAGAAGGCATTGGGGTGGAAGAAAAGTCACCCCATGGTGCCATTTCACCCATAAAATTTTAGTTCGCTTGGTGTAATTCAAGATTATTTTCTTTAAATCAACACTGCACTGCATTATATATTGTCAATATGTAAAATAAATTTCAAAATGACCAATAATTTGACTGGAAACACAGAAAAAAAGAGTTTATGTTGAAAAGAGTCTGAAGCAAGATGTTACCTCCACTGAAAAGACACAGAGACTGACGCCTGTATGGTGTGTTGACAGGCTGTTTGGCGCACTAAAAACTAGTTTCCCTGTACAGTTGGGTCTTCATTTACGCGGTCAATTGAATCCGCAGAGTACCGCATAAAACGAGAAACGCGTAAATGAAATGAAATAACAGAACATATGGGATTAATTGAAATAGAGACTAGGCCGACCCCCAAACTCCACTTTTTCTGACAATACATACCTTGTAGTCAAAATAACATCTTAATTTTATGATGGTATGCACACACAATTAATAATTAAGAGAAATATCAATAATATTAGGTTTTTTAACACTTACATTAGTAGAAAAGATGGCTGGGCACAGGGGGTTGGGGGTTGGTTCCGAGGCAGAGGGCAGAATATTGGCCCTCACCTGTATCACTTATATCAATTGTGTCACTATCCACCACAGAGGCTTGCAGGGCCTCTTTGTCAAACCCCTCAAAGTCCATAGTCTATATCCTCACTATCACTGACTTGGGCCAGCTGTGGTGGGTGACAGGTGAAGAACTCGGTAATGTTTTGATGACTGAGCGACCTTGTGCGCACCCTGCCCGCACCGCTTCCCACGTAAATGACCAAATTTGCAGCGTAAATCAAGCATTTCAATTCTGGCAAGGCACCGCGTAAATGACAAAACGCGTAAACCAAAACCACGGAAATCCAGACTTAACTGTACTTAAATTATGTTAAATAATTGTTTAAATGACTAAAAATTTTAATATAAGATTTTTAAAATTATTGAATAGTACAAACTTCTTGATATTTACTAAAATAGTAAGGAATTTAAGCCCTAGAACCGATTACTGTATTGGCGGACTAATATGACAGCTAGTGAGCAAGCGAAAACATGTTGAGGGGCGCTCGTAAGGAATTTGTGAATCGAGGGAATGCTCGTTAACCGAAGTTAAGAATCCTATGGAAGGTAATTCGTTAACCGAAATTTCGTTAACTGAGGCGCTCGTTAACCAAGGGATCATGGCACTGTAACTAATATTTTTGGTGTTCGTTTATGGTTGTTAAGCGAGGGTGGCAGTGTGTCATCTGTTGTTCTCAGGATGGCGCGTCAGCTGCTAAGTCTGGTGCAGATTCAAATTTCTAAAGCGAGTGTAAATGGGTTGCTAGTGACGTGAAAAGTAAAGTGAAGATAATGGAAAGCTTAATGGAAAAGATTTAATACTGTAACTAATATTTTTGGTGTTCATTTATGTAGGTAAGGGATTGTCAAGTGAGGGTGGCAGTGTGGCGTCTGCTGCCGAGTCTGGTGTTCACAGGATGGCGCGTCAGCTGCCGAGTCTAGTGTTCCTGAGTCTGGTGTTCCTTGATATTGAAATAGCCTGTTGTTCCTGAGTCTAGTGTTCATTGGTGCTTTAGTTAGTAAGAAAATGAACTCGTTAAGTAAAGTTTAGTCACTTTTTGGGGCCTCCAGACCCTAACCCTATTTTCCCCATTGATTACATGTAATTATATACTGTATAGTGATTTAGTATACTATAGCGAACATCATTGGTACCCTATCTTGTGATATATCCCGTCTCTACTGTAGTATACATTATTTTGTTTACAGAATGAACAATATTGTATGTGTACAGTGATGTTTGCATAAATAAATACAGCTTCTATGAGCTGCATCGCTTAGACTCGTGGAAATTTTCCTGTGATGCATCGAAAATAACCTCAGTTGAATAACGTCCGTACAGCAGACACCCAACTCTTCAGAGGTAGTTAAGCAGAAACCATTTCTGAACTCTTACAATACCATAACTGCAAAATTTATTTTTTAATCTACAAATACCTGATACAATTAAAGATTTACATACAACTTTCTTTTCACATTTGCATCTGTTAATATCGCTGGCAGCATTGTAGCCAGATTAGACTCATCACTATAAAACCCATGTTGCAGTTTCTGGTTACCTGTGGGATCACTAATTAAGCAACATTCATAAATGTTTATGGTTTAACTTTTTAAACCCAAATGGTCTTTTCTCCATTTATTAAGAAAATAAACTATTGCACAATAACTGGGATATCACCGTAATTAATGCTATAAGCTGTGAGCATTAATAAGGGATGAAGCTTGGGTATATCTAGCTTCTTAGAGCACGTCTCAGTGGCTCAGAGACAGGAGTCGAACTGGTGATAGCTGGCTACTTAATTGATGACCCTGCGGTCAAGGTGTGAGGGCACAGTAGCTCACAGGAAAGTTACCATGGGTAATGTAATTATATAAACCTAATGTATGTAATCCACATTTATATAAGTATTACTGTCTGTTAGACAGGGGCTAATACATTGCTCAGCCACCACCCTCTGAGTTCTAAGAAGAGTAAACAAACCACGTAGTATAACAATGCCTATGGAATAGGATGCCTATCCAATATCCATTTCATAAAAGATAAAATGTGCTGTAGCTAAACTGAGGAATCTACAACCGAGGGTTGAGAGTCTTAATTCCTAGCCTAGTCTTATGTGTCAGGGCTGTAACATGTACAATTGCAACTTTTGAAGAGACATGTCTGTAATATCAAAACCTACATAAAATTGATAAAATGAGACTGAAAGTTGGTACAGTGCATCCTCGTATAACGTCGTCTCGCTTAACGTTGTTTCGGTACTACATCGCTAAACTTTAGAGACCAAAAATTTGTTTAACGTCCCGGGGATCAGATACTACATTGTTTTGTGTGGTCACGGACTACTTCCTACGGAACATCACGCTACATTCTCTCGGCTTGTCTCGCTGCCCTGGCTCGCAGAACGTCACAGCATCCCCAAGCTATGCCAAGCCAGTCTCTGTTACGACTTCACATCATTTGTGTGTGCTTAAGTGCTTTTGCTCTAAAACTGTGCTCTAAGCATTCGAAATGGCTTCCAAACACCCATCAAGTGGTACTGATGCTAGTGTAGTGAAGAGACAACGTAAGATCATTACCCGTGCTTCAAAATGGATGTATTAACCCGATTTGAAAAAGGGGAACGTGCTGTGGACATAGCCGCTGCGCTTGGTCTAACCCACAAAACGGTGCATACTATCCGAACCAACGCTGACAGAATTAAGGTTAGTGCTGGAAGTAGTACTACTCTGTGATACTAAGACGACTCGTACTAGAAGCACTGTGATAGAGAAGGTTGAAAAGATGCTGGCAATGTGGATGGAGGACCAGAATCAATGCAATGCCCCTGTGAGCTTTATGGTTATCCAGCAGAAGGCCAGATCCTTGTTTGATGACATGAAGGAAATAGAGGGTGAAGGATCGAGGGAAGAGACCTTTATGGCCAGCCGAGGCTGGTTTCAATGATTTAAGCGTCAGTATAACTTCCACAAAATAAAGCTGACTGGTGAAGCTGCCAGTTCAGATACGGATGCTGCCGAGACATTCCCGCCAGAATTCAAACGGATTACAGTCGGCCCTTAACATACGCGGGTTTAGCATACACGGATTTGCAAATACGCGGATTGCCCCGCAAGAGGAATATTCTGTACATTGAAGTATACATTCAAATCGCGCACGGCACCGAACACGGGACACCGCCCGCTCCCGCAACCTCACACACACACACACGCATAGCTCTCCCTCCCTCAGTCAGTCTCGCTGTAACCACGCTTGTGTTGACATCAGCATTGTAGTTGCAAAAATATTACAATTCCGTGAATGTATGATATCAAGCACAGTATGAATAGAATATCACTAATATAACAGTGTAATGGGCCCCTGTCTCATCAACAGAACATATTATATAAATGGGTCAATACATCTGATATTATATTCAGATTCACCACCCTGTAACTTTCCACTGTCTATGAGTAAGACATGAGTTGTACACGTGAGAAGGCAACTCTCCCAAGAGGGAAGAAACCCATAGTCAGCATATCTATGTAAGCCCGCACTGCGAGGCCCTTACTCCTAAGTCACTCACTGCAACTTATATCGTTTGGACGTGACCAATGTTTATAATACATAAACACCGTCCCTTTCTCATTCACTCATATACAGTGGAACTTACGGTCGATCTACACTCAGGAATTATAGATACAATCCTTTTATAATAAAACAAGGAACTACAGTTGGGTTTCGTTACTTAAACCCAAATAATAAATATATGTGAACGGCCTGGTTAATTGGACAATCCAGCCGATTCATATAGGTGGCAAGCGGTGTTTACGGATTCTTAAACTGGTAGTCGTATCAGACCATCTGTGTTTTGTAAAAAACAGAAAACACACAACAGTGACGCGTTACATAATCCGAGTGTTTAAAACAATATCCCGTATTGAGACGATATTTAGTGAGTGCTCCTTATCTCTGTCACATACAAAACGTGCAGAATTCGTAATAAATATTATTACAGCCTGTTGGTGAATATCCATTTTGTACCGGTTGAAGAAGACCCCACTGTCAGCATTTTCTTGATACAGTGTTGCAGTGATGAAGAAAGATCTCATAACTTGGACTAACAATTGACATTTCACAAGTAGCTGAACAGGTTTGTTGTGTCATGAGAGTTGATTACGAAGTTCCGGTGTCATCAACAGATCTCCATATATACGTAGACTGTGAAGAGTTGGCACACGGCAGTCACGCCAGCGACCTAGCAACGAACAGAGCGAAATCCAATCATCAGCAGTTTCTGATCGACTGTGGAGAACCTCCCCTATTTTTAAGTGGACTCGTCTCTCGCCAAGGTAGCAGCGTCTCTTCGTTGCCAAGGAAACCAAGAGCAGCACACGCATCACCAGGAAGAGGCCCCGCCCACTCTCACCACAACACTCGACTCAGAACTCGTCTTGAAGGATTGCGTTTTCTATACAGACGTCACACCCTGTATAAATAGGTATTTAAATTACATAATTATACACACATGAAAACGTTCGAGATATCTTCACACCGATTGGTTCGTCGGATAGGATTATTTCAATGATAAAGTGTCGAATGTAAAATTAATGTATTGAAATTCTATAATTTACAGTGGTTCATAAGTGTCTGTTTACTTATTGATAGTTTAATTATTAACTACAATTAATATTCATTTATCGTGTAAATGAGAGGCAAGTAATTTGCTTTTACTGTTAATTATTCATTGACCCACAAGAGACTAATACAGGCATCCCCCGCGTTACGGAAGGGTTCCGTTCCTGGAAAATTGACCGTATCGCGAAATTCCGTAACGCGAAACCTATTTTCCCATTGACTTCCATTATAAAACTGGAGATGCGTAATTCAAGCACTTATATTAATGAAAATAAACATTTATTAACACATACAATACAGTACATTAAATAACTTATGATATACCTTCTTAAAACACCAATTTAGGGGTTAATATTGCATAATATTGCATTATGCAGCTATGTGTATGTTTATTTGAGTGCCCCGTCATAGGAGTCCGTTTTCTCTCACTTCAGGACGCCTGAGTTGTCCGTTTTCTCTTAATCTTAGAGTGCACCAGGGACTTTGTTATTTCTTAGTAGTGACACAGAATTTGATATTGCAACTGGGGCTGCAATTGTTGAGGCAACTTAGGTATGTCTGATTACAGTTGGAACATTCAAGATCCATTGTGAGTGATGTTTGAAGCTTCAACTGTCTTTATAGTTGGTAAAACTTGTCAAGTCTGTCAGTCTGAATGGCATGTGTGAGGCCTTGTGTTTGTTAAAATTTACCCCAATTTCCGTAAGGGCGGATCTATGGGCCGTAACGCGAAATTATTGGTCATAATTTACAAATTCCATAAGAGCGAAATTCCGTAACCCGGGCTTCCGTAAAGCGGAGATGCCTGTAGATAATTTTCTAAGTTTCAAATGTCTAGTGATGATGACATTGCACGCCTAGCACAATTATTTGCTTATAACCAACTCATAGATAATCAAACAGAGACTGACATTGAAGTTGAGTCGGGAACACAGTTAGACGATTCGGTAGGAAGTAGTGAGAAAGTAATTGAGGAATCATTTGACGACTTAAACCGTCGTACCTTACGATCTGGTAATACATATAGTACTTCACCTCAATATACAAAAACTAATTCAGGTGACTGTGTCTGTTTCGTCAGAAGTAACACCAATATTAACCCAGTCCTCAGTTAGGAGTAAGAATACTAACTTAACTAATACTAACACTATAATGACTTCCATAAATACCTCACGTCAATGCTACTACCGCGTCAACTCAGCCTGATCGAGTTATTAATATTATGCAGCGTGGTGATAATGTCCGAAATTTTACGGGTCAAGATGATTATCGGGTCGTACATTTCATTCGTGCATGTGAAGATAACATGCACACTGGACAAATAACGACTGACGAAGACAAAAAGGCATATGTACGCTCCCACATTACGCAGGGTTCTTATGCCGGTAGTCGTTTAAATGCGTTTGGTTTGCAGAGCCCCGATTATGAGAAATTTAAGCGAACGTTAATTGGGATCTTTGGGGGTGGGTCACAGCTGGGCCAGCTTCAATGGATCTTCAGATGGATGGATCGTTGTACGCCAGGGATACGCAATCAAACGCCTGTCGACGCTGTCGACATCGCAGGCGAGGTCCGCCAGGACATGCAAGCGACATTCCGGACCTCAGTTTGGTACGACGCGCAGGGTAATATGTCAGCGGACAATGTAGAAACGTTGATAGAGCTAGTAAGCTTTCTGCTTTCTGTCCGTCGTCGTCTATATAGCTGGGCACAAGACGTACAGTATGAACCACTCATGGATATGGTGGAGTACGCAAATAACTCTGTCCCCAGGCTACGAGCCCCTTAATGGCACATTCTTTAATGGCACATTCCTTAATGGCGCAGCCCTCAGAAACGACGCCGCAGCCCTTGACGTCTATGGTGCAACCCCAGATACCTCAGGTAGCACACATGACTCCCTCCCAGACTCCTTATGTGACACACTTAGCTCAGATTGCACCTCCCCGCCAGACTTATAAACAAAGAACTCCTTTACGATGCGCACACTGTAATAAACGTGGCCACGTAATAGAAGATTGTTATCAGCTCCAAGGTAACAGTGCCAGGCACTCCTCAAGGTCATTTTTGGAAGCAGCTAAGAAGATACCTCCTCCTATCCAGAAGTCACACAAATGGTGCGCATTTCACAAATCGACATCTCATAGTTCACATGAGTGCGATGTGCTAATAAAGGCTAGGGGTGTGGACCTTAGTGAAACGGAAGTGTCGTATAGGCGTAAGCTGAAGCGTCCCCAGGACAAGTCGTCGGGGGAAGACCAGAGCACACCACACCAAGGAGAGGGATAGCTAGGGTAATTCCCGCCCCTCCTCACAGCACTTCTGTAGCGGCCTCGTTAGTAGCAGCGCTTAGCAAAGTGGAAGTGTTGTCAGTGCCAGTGAGAGTGGATAATACCAGATTGGCTCTTGATATAGACACAGGTGCTTGCGCTAATGTATTGGCCTTGACATCCTATCACGAGTTACAACGTAAATTCCCTCACCGCAACTTCAATTGGAGGCCTAGTAATGCTGAGCTCGAAGGAGTTTCAGGTACTCAGCTGAGCATCAAAGGAATGGTGACGTTACCACTCAGATTCTCAAGACGTGGTACACCCTTTTACGCGGACTTTTATATAGTCCAGCAGTTTAATTTGCCAGCCGACGGGTTACTTGGTCTACCAACTCTTCGAAAGAACATGATAGATGTTCTTCTACGTAATAATAGTGTTACGTTTAAAGGTGTTTCCTACAAAGCGATGAGTCATTCTGAACCTATGCTCACAGCTAGGACGAAAGTGTTTTCTACCAATCCTATTAAGAGGAAGGCGGATCGTGCGTCAGAGATACCTCTTGACCTCAACCACACACTTTCCCAGTGTGACTACAGCAGCAAGAGTTGGACGATCGTACCTGCAGTGTTGAAGAGTACTCTCCATTACCTGACTGAGGAAATCAGGATCGGGATGAGTGGCCGATGATCCGTCATGAGGTTGAAGTGTTGTAGGCCGATCAGATACAACAAACATTTGGACATGGCCCAGACGGCGGCTAACAGCTCCAGTTCGATGGTGGCGTAGCGAGTCTCGGCGTCAGTGAGAAACCGAGAGCCACACTGAACCAGACGAAGGCGTCCATTGCCGTGGTCCTGTAGCAGAGCGTATCCAATCCCGTAGAGGCGAGAGGCATCAGTCTGGAGGACAACTGGCAGGGCCGGGTCGAAGGAAGCGAGAACAGGTGGGCTAAGGAGAGCTGTCTTGACGCGACGGAATGCCTCATCATTGTCAGCTGTCCAGGTGAATGTTCTCTTGGGGCTCATGAGGGGGCGTAGGGGCTGTGCTGCAGTGGCGATGTCGGGGGTGAACTCAGCCAACTGGTTTACCAGGCCCATGAACGAGCGGAGGTCGGTCAGGTTGGCAGGAGTTGGGAAGTCCCGGATCGAGCTGACCTTTCCAGGATCAGCCGAGATGCCCTTGCCTGAGAGGGTGTACCCACAGAAGTTCACACTAGGTGCGGCGACCACAAACTTATCCTTGTTGAGGGTGATCCCGTACTTGCAGCACCTGGTGAGCATCTGGTGAATACGCTCAAGATGCGTGGAGTAATCCTCGTCATATAGGAGCACGTCATCGATGACCTTGACACAGTTCGCCACACCCTGAAGGGCCATGTCACCACGGAGACAGAAAGCATCGCCAGTAGCCGCGAAACCCATAGGTCCTCCGCAGTGCTGAAATCGGCCGTACGGTGTGATGAACGTCGTGAGGTGCTGATCTTCTTCCGCAAGTTCCATCTGCCAGTACCCACATAAGGCATCTGCTGTAGTAAAGTACCTTGCCTTCAGGTCCACACTGCGTATAGCGGTGAAGGGTGTCGGTGAAGGGTGGGTCGGGCGGGAAACTTGGCTATTCAGCTTAGTGAGGTCGACGGTGATACGAACTCCAGTAATGTTCTTGGCGACTGCTACCATGGGGTGACGCCAATCCGAGGGGTCGTCACCAGCAGGCTTAATGATCCCCTGGGCTACCATAGAGTCGAGTTCCTTCTTAACTTGGCTCTGGAAAGCGAAGGGTATCTGTCTCGGTGTGTGGGTGGCGAAAGGTACTGCGTCATCCTTCAGGTGAATTCTCATGGGGGAGCCAGCCATTGGCTTGAGTGGAGCCGTCTTGAGGTCCTCCTTGGAAACCAGCACGTCCTTGAATTGCAGTAGGAAGAACTCCCTGGCTGCAGAAGGTGACATATTGGGTGGGAGGGGCAGCTCCTTGCACCTGTTGACATGTTTTATTTCCAGAATTGGCTTAGGGAAGTCTGAAGATATTATGGCCAACTCTTGACAGTGGCCATAAGACAGTAGTGGCATCTGAACACCTTTGTGGACCTGAATCCTGGCAGAACATGACTGCTTACCTAGGGTGAGGGTAGCCTGAAATGTACCCAGAGCAGGTGCCATTGTAGAACCGTCTGCGGTGAGCGTTGTAGAAGTTGACGGTGGTTGCAAGCTGCTCCTAGGGATCCACAGAATGTCGAGGTGTCTTGTGCCGATGACTGTGACGTCCGCACCTGTGTCAGGAAGCATCTGGATACGGGATGTAACGTCGCCGTATGACAGGTGAACACAGATGGGCTGAGGTGTCTTGCTGACAGGGGAAGGAGAGGATCCCACGCGACGACAGCGCTTGTTCTTCGCCGCCTGAGACTTGCAAGTAGTATTATTCTTCTTCTGTGACTGACAGCATTTGTCATAGTGTCCAATGCGGCTACAGGAGCGGCACTGAACGTTGTTGGCAGGGCACTTCAGTGTCCTAGCCCAATGACCACGACGGCCACAGTTATTGCAGGTGCTGTCAGCGGCAGGGCATTCAGAACCATGCCGACGAGCACAATACTGGCAGGAATGACCTGGCGTCGAAGTCTGAAGTGATGCTGAAGATTGATGCGAAGCTGAAGTCGGATGTGAAGCTGAAGTCGGATGTGAAGCTGAAGTCGGATGTGAGGCTGAAGTCCGGTCACGTCCTTTGTTCTTCTTATATGCGGAGATGGCACACAGCTGGTTAGATGGAGCACGAATGGCAGAAGTCGCACTTCTGGTGGCTTCGTAAGAGCGGCAGGTGGTGACAACATCCTGTAGAGAAGAGGCAGTGTCGAGGGAGATAAGCTTCTGAATTAGCTCTTCGTCCCGCACGCCCATGAGGATAATCATCTTCAGCTGTGTTTCCTCACAAGTCGACGAGTTCCCAGGACAAACGTCAACCTCCTCAGCGATGCGTCTGAGTCGTACGTAGAAATCGGCAAACGACTCACCCTCCAGCTGCTTACAACTGAGAAGTTCTCTCCTACGGAGAGCTTCGTTGCGGAGGCCCTTGATATGCGTCTGTAAAGCATCCAAGACGTCCTTCACACTCTTGTCTGTGCCGTGGGGAATTTGCAGGGTGTGCTCCAGGATACGTTGCGTCTCTAGGGTGAGACACATCCTCATCTGGATCAGCTGTTTCTCCCTAGGCAACCTTGATAAATCGACCATCATCGAATAATCGTCCCACCTCCGACGCCATTCACGGAATACCTGGAACGAGGCATCAGCTTGGAGTGGCGGTGGACTCTGAGCGAGTGCTTTCTGTGGGGGGGGCAAAGAAGTTGAAGAGGACCCTGCAGGTGCACCTGTGGACGAAGAGGCAGGTGTAGTAGCTGCTTGAAGGTTAACAGGTGCCAACAACTCGATAATGGCACTGAATTTGGCATTTTCTTGTTGACGTCTGTGATTCTCTTCACGCCTTCGTTCATCGTCTTCCTGTCGCCTCCTGATGTCGTCTTGTCGTCGGTTTTCTTCCAAAAACTGAATTAAATGAAGGAAGTCGACACCTGTGGCAGATTGCGGACGTGTGTAGTGGGGGCTAAGGGTGGGTGGGGCCGCTTGATCCACTTTCCGATCCACTTGGAGTCCACTTACTGCACCGACATCCGTCTGAAGTTGGGCTTGTTGGGTATCTGAAGAAAACCCAATAAATTCCTGATCTTCCATATGGCCTGGTTTATTTCTCTCACAATTACTGTAATTAATAAGTGAGCAGAAGAGCAATCGTCTTTAAATGGAAGATATCTGCGAGCGTCTGTGTGTGTGTGTGTGTGTGCGTTCGTTCGTGCGTGTACTCGGGGCGGGCTGGCTAGCGCGGAAGCTGGCTGGCTGGCTCACTCAGTGCCAGTCGAGACATGAACGGGGGTGGATGTCAAAACTTGAGCTCTCCCATAGGTCTTAAAAAGGCTCCCCTCTTTTGTAAAAAGTGCAGGAACACGGGGAAACACTTTAAAGACACTAAAGGGCACACACAACACTGAAAAAGCACTTCACAACACTGCACTGTAAATCCAGGAATATCGTGTTGAGGTACGCGCCGAGATCCACTCGACAAGAGAAGTTGACAAGATGGCGGCTCCGAGAGAGATTCTGTGTCCACTCCAATTCTGAATAATGTGATGTCCCAGCTAAACACTGCGCCATGTGGGAGACTCAGGTGGTCCTTACACTCAGGGGTAAAGGAAACACACTGATGTCAAGTCCGTAAGTTCTATTTCTGGTACAAACACAAAAAGGAGTTAAGACAGGGGTAAACAGCGTCCTGTCTTGGAATCTCTCTGGGTATCTCTATCTGCGCATGCGCGTACAGCGCGCATGCGCCCAAAGCCTGAACTAACACTTGGTGACAAAAGGGAGTATGATTATAAAACATATAATACAGAGACCTGAATCAATAATGGTAAATAGTACAGAGTTACATATTACAGCCATATTCGTCTCATATATCTACACTTACGACATCCTTACAGATGCGCCATACCCGGTTTATAATACGGATGATTTCGCGGTAAAACAAATTCATGTCTTTACAGATATTCATGCCACATCTAGCGGCGTCACGCGCCGAAATGATCATCAAGCAACATAAACATGCTAAACCTGTCGCATTAAACGTTGGGGACGCTGTTATGTTAAGAGAACCTGAAAGGAACTCCAAACTTTCGGCAAAATTTTCTGGTCCAGTCCGCATAATCCCTAAAAAATCAGGCAACAAATTTAAAATTTGGAAGCCTAATGCACAGATTGCAGATGTCGTGCACGCGGATCGTCTGAAGAAGACCCAGATAAATGTATTACCTCCAGTTGATGATGATGTGATTGACACCTCCTTACAGATTGTCCAGAAGCAGAGTGTCCCAAATGACTATTGTATGACACTTCGGTCTGCAAGTAGACGTTAAATTGTTTGTAATTCCTTACAGAATGGCTTGGATCATCAGTGTGTTGCTTCTACTCTGTTGTTGCACCGTTGTGTTGACAGACATGTCCACATCAGTCCTCAAACCGGGTGCACTAGTGGCACCTCTCGGACGCGTTCTCATAGTAGAGGACGTGGTGAACATCAAGTATGAACTCCATCCACTACTCCAACTTCCGCGTCAGATGGAAAACGTCGACGGCCAACTACAATCAGCATTGGACATCCTTCATGGTCTCAGCACAGCTTCTAATAATTCGACAATAGTTTCACAAACTATAGACCTTCTACACTTTCGTCTCCAGAACCTTCGCGAGCTTCTCATCAATGTTGGGAAAAATCTACCGGCGTCTCAAGCGGATCTTGCTAAAGAAGTGCATTCTCAGGCACAACGAAAAAGGGGTCTCTTTAATTTTGTGGGTCTCATCCAAAGCACCTTGTTTGGCACGGCAACGGCCGATGGTGTAGCTAAATTGGGGGACCGAATGAACGTTGTCGTTCAGGCTGTATCGCAACAGAATCGTGTTATTTCTCAAACCGTTCATGCGATTACTGCTCTAGAATCAAAGGTTAATGCAATAATAGCGGAGTCTAGCCAAGTTTCGAGGATTGTTACTAGGTTACAGAAAGCAATCCCGACGTTAGAATGGCTCCTTTATTTCACAGAACATTTGCAAGCTGCGGAAATTTCGGTTCATAAAATTGTAACTTCTAAAAATGAACTAATAGACAGCATTGTAGATGCCGGGATAGGACGTGTGGACGCGAAGCTTGTGCCTGTGCAAACGCTTCTTGAAGCTTTAAAAATAGCCAAGCTGCAGTATCATTTAACTCCTATTTTTAATGACAATGAGGTTCAATATTACAGGTTGTACCTATCTAGTCCAGTATTCTGTGATCCGGAACTCCCGTGGTCCGGAACGATTTTAGTTTGTCCAATAGGTAGATAGGATTATTATTATTACAGGAGTTTTTTTTGTTCAGTTTGTTTTTGGGAAATTAAGGTTTGTTTACATCCGGCAGTTCGGCTGCTCTCTCTCTCTCTCTGCTTGTCTATACAGAGTACAACATTTAACCCTTCAATATATATGAGCAGTAAATAAGTGTTGCTTTCATATTCTTATGTAGAGTAATGACGATATGTTTTCACATGTGCGCACTTACATACGCGCAGTCTCACTTTTTTTTTTACCATTAATGGTTAGCTACTTATATTGTTCCATTTATTAACATTAAATAACATTACAGGTACTTCAAACAACCATATTAATTTTTTTACATTAATTTTACTACAGCTAAAATCAGGGTCTTATTTTCTTCAGTTTTATATGTAGAACCAATCAGTCACTGGTTTTGTAAGCTTTAACATAAACAATGCCGGCAGCCGTCTCGTCTCCTCTAATATTCCACGTATTATTAATAAATTGTATTGTTAATTTTGCACACACAAACATTAATTCAATAAAAACAAATTCAGAAACATTAATTAAAATATATATGAACAGTAAATAAGTGTTGCTTTCATATTCTTATGTAAAGTAATGACGATATGTTTTCACATGGCATGCGCACTTTACATACGCGATCTCTTTTTTCTTTACCATTATCGTTAGCTACTTCTATTGTTCCATTTATTAACATTAAATAACATTACTTAAAACAACCATATTAATTTTACTACAGCTACAACCAAGGTCTTATTTTCTTCAGTTTTATATGTAGAACCAGTCAGTCACTTTTGTACATCAACGAAAACAATGCTGTGTCATTTCCTCGTGTGTTTTAATATTCTACGTATTATTAATGAATTGTATTGCTCATTTTGCACACATAAACATTAATTCAATAAAAAGACATTCAGTAATAAACAATAATGAATCTTTTGTACATAAGAGAAATGATGCTGTTTACACGATTATGCACGTCGTCTGCACGTTGGCGGGCCGTTCAAACCCGTCGAAATTCAAGTTTCCGCCGTCAAAATTTTATTTATTTTTTTTTGTGTGTTCCAATAAAATACGTTAAGAATTAAAAACTCACGAAATTTGAGAAGCTACTATACGACATTTAACCCTTCAATATGTCTTCAAAGAGACCATGATGCAGAGAAAGTGGTGCTAGTGCTTCCAAGCACAAGCACAAGTCACTATCTATCCAGGAAAAGGGTGAATTTCCATGGTCCGGCATTTTCCATGGTCCGGCACCGGTCAGGTCCCAAGGTTGCCGGACTAGAGAGGTACAACCTAAATTACCCACTGTTGGAGTCAACCCTCACGCACAATGCAATTCTGATCCACATTCCTATGCGAGGGCAACATGAGTTTAATGCATGGCATTTAGAACCCTTCCCCTGGTTTGTAAACAACACACTGTATACCCTGGATAGGCCTAAAGAACTTTTCTTAGTAGATGAAGATTATTCTTTGTTATCAATAGAGGATTCTGAGGTACTGTCACGGTGTAAGTCATCTTATCTACACCTACATGTATGTCCAGCCTACATGTTTGCATTTATTCCTGCTGCAGAGGGAATATGTGAATTGGCGGTCATACAAACAAACGTACGCACAGCACTTGCGCAATGCAGCTACAGGCCAGTTAGTGTTAAAACTGTTTCATGCTCATCTGCACAATGTTCAGTATTTGTTCTTTCCAAATCTCACTACTGTTATATTAAAATGCCATGATGGTGTTAAGCAGCTAGTTGTGAAAGGGCACTACAAGGCTCCTGATTACTGTGAAATAACTTGTTGTACATTACAGACCTTGCCTACTCATCAGCATTTTGCTTTAAATCTTAAACTCAAGTCTGCTTTAATTCAACTGCCTATAAGGAATTTCACTATTAAGGATATTCAAATAGTTTCAGAGAAATTAAAAGTTATAGCTAACTTGAACGAGACACATTTTGCGGATTTGAAAAATAACTTGCCATTTTATGTCGCGGGAATTTGCAATACCAAGCCTTACAATTCCCTCTATTTTGTTAATCCTGGCAATTATGTTCCTGTTCTGCTATTACAAGGCAGTCTCATCCAAAATCAATAGTGTTCATAACATACTAACCCGTAAGACACTAAAGTATAGGTCCCCTGTTGTAGCTGATACCCCTACAGTAGTTGAGTCCCCAGCTTAGTGTCTACATATCTGTTTATAACATGGTTAGGGTTGTCTAGGATGTACTGTACTGTGCGAGTTATTTAGGCCTCACGGAGCTCGGCTGGTAGGTGACCGAGCGATGTAATGGGCCCCTGTCTCATCAACAGAACATATTATATAAATGGGTCAATACATCTGATATTATATTCAGATTCACCACCCTGTAACTTTCCACAGTCTATGAGTAAGACATGAGTTGTTCAGGTGAGAGGGCAACTCTCCCAAGAGGGAAGAAACCCATAGTCAGCATATCTATGTAAGCCCGCACTGCGAGGCACTTACTCCTTAGTCACTCACAGCAACTTATATCGTTTGGACGTGACCAACGTTTATAATACATAAGCGCCGTCCCTTTCTCATTCACTCATATACAGTGGAACTTATGGTCGATCTACACTCAGGAATTATAGATACAATCCTTTTATAATAAAACAAGGAACTACAGTTGGGTTTCGTTACTTAAACCCAAATAATAAATATATGTGAACGGCCTGGTTAATTGGACAATCCAGCCGATTCAACAGTATTTTAACCGAAAACTATTAAAAAAACGAGTAACATATCTTGAACATCGGAAGGTTAGGTAAAGTCTTTTGTTTTCATGTAGTTTATCCTAATTTACATTGAAATACATTAAATTCAGCAAAACTACTATTTATTTCTGAGAATATGGAAATGTAACATTTTTGCTGAAATGACGTATGTATTACAGTGGAAAGTGACGAAAGCAATGACTTTCGCTTTCTTTCGTTCAAAAGATGTTACCGTAATCGCTTTTCGAATGGTTTTCAGTTAAAAAACTGTTGTACCGTACTGTATTACAATAATATTCTATCCTAATTCACTTGTGATGCAACAGTTTTTTAACTGAAAACCATTTGAAAAGCGATTACAGTAACATCTTTTGAACGAAAGAAAGCGAAAGTCATTGTTTTCGTCATGATTTTATCCCACTTTCCACTGTAACACGTACGTCATTTCAGCAAAAATGTTACATTTCCGTGAATGTAGTATATCAAGCACAGTATGGATAGAATATCTTTGTAATATAACAGTATTTTAACCGAAAACTATTAAAAAAACGAGTAACATCTCTTGAACATCGGAAGGTTAGGTAAAGTCTTTTATTTTCGTCATGTATTTTATCCTATTTTACATTGAAATACATCACGTTTCAGCAAAACTACTATTTATTTCTGAGAATATATTAATTCAGGTGCAGTTTAGGTAAAATATACATGTGATGTAAAAATTTTTTAACTGAAAACGATTCGAAAAACACGTACCCTCTAGCCCTGTTCAAGGAGAAGAGTGGGAGGAGCTGTTTGGTGCATAAGACGATGACAAGGAAAATGATTTTGATGGATTTTAATGAAAATATTCAGAAATATGGTATCGGAGTATTTATTCAATTGAATTAGGATAGAATATTATTGTAATACAACAGTAGTGACGATGTGGAGGGGAGCAGGGACGAGTGGAGATGCCAGCCAGTACATTACGGGTGTACAGTATTAATTGTTTTTAAAGCTCTTTTTGCATTTTAATATTAAATACTGTACATTATGCTTCAACAAAACTACTATTTATTTCTGAGAATATGGAAATGTAATATTTTTGCTGAAATGACGTACGTATTACAGTGGAAAGTGGGATAAAATTGTGACGAAAGCAATGACTTTCGCTTTCTTTCGTTGAAAAGATGTTACCGTAATCGCTTTTCGAATGGTTTTCAGTTGTGGGATTATGAGGCTAATGATAGGATTGAATATTATTGTAATACAGTACGGTACAACAGTTTTTTAACTGAAAACCATTCAAAAAGCGATTACGGTAAAATCTTTTGAACAACGAAAGAAAGCGAAAGTCATTGTTTTCGTCATGATTTTATCACACTTTCCACTGTAATATGTACGTCATTTCAGCCAAAATATTACATTTCCATATTTATTTCTGAGAATATATTCATTCAGTCACAGTAAAGGTAAAATATACTTGTGATGTAATATTTTAGTGAAAATACGGTATCGGAGTTTTTTTTTGTTTCAAATTTAATTAACAAAGATTGATGTTTCAAATGTAATGAACAAAAATTTATGTATAGTATCTATAAATAAACTTTAAAAAATGAATACGTACTTTGTTTTACATCGTCCTGTGCATACCATACCATGCATTGCATTTGGCTACTTTAGGCTTGCTATGATGACGCAAGAGATCTGCCCTGGCAACTGTACCGACACTCACAGCTGGTGGTGCGTTGGTGCGTCGTTTCCATTGTTTACTGGTAGTTACTGGTAAATATTTTTCAATGTAACGAAACTATTACCCGTTTAGAGGTCGACCCCTAATTTTTTGCCAAATAATTTGGTCTTAAAAACTCGAACTACACACAGGTATATACGGTAAATTAGGATATGGGGGGCCAGGGGTTTTGAGGGGGGGGGGGGCAGCAAAAGTACACCGATTTTTAACATTCAAGGGTATCTCTGTTACCTAACCCCCGCGTATGTTAAGGGCCGACTGTACTCAGAAAGGAGGCTACTCACCGAAGCAAGTCTTCAATGTGGATGAGACTGGTCTCTTTTGGAAGAGGAAGCCTGAGAGGACCTATACCTCCATGGAGGAGAAAAGATTGCCAGGTTTTAAAGCGGCAAAAGACAGTTTGACGCTGCTGTTTGGCGAGAACGCTGCTGGTCACTTCAAGCTGAAGCCTATGCTGATTTCTTGTGCTGCCAACCCACAGGCCCTGAAAGGTTACTTGAAGGATCACCTTCCTGTCACCTACAAGGCATATAAGAAGGCTTGGATAACCGGTGCCATATTTAGCTAGTGGTTAAACGTATACGCCGTCCCTGCAATGAAGGAATACTGTGCCAAGGAGAACCTTGACTTCAAAATTCTTCTGATCGTTGACAATGCTCCAGCTCATTCTCCCAATCTCGACGACTTGCATGACAGTGTTAAAGTTGTATTGCTGCCTCCCAACACGACAGCAATGATGCAGCCTATGGACCAAGGTGTCATCGCCGCATTCAAGGCGTATTATCTACGCTGTATCATGGCCCAGCTGCTCAAGGCTACAGACGGAGAAAATAAACCAACGATCCGAGAATATTGGCGCAGCTTCAGCATTCTTCATGCAATTGACAACATTTGCAAGATATGGTAAGAGGTTTCAGAAAGTTGCCTGAATGGTGTGTGGCATAAACTGTGGCCCGAGTGCGTCAACAGTTTTACGGGATTCACGGACTTAGTGCCAGCTGTGAATAGGGATATCCTCAGCTTGGCTAGACAGGCAGGCTTTGATGAGCTGGAATCAGAGGATATTGAGGACGTCCTGGCATCCCATACAGAAGAGCTCACCAACGAAAATCTGCAACAATTAACAGTACACAGTCCCGTTGAAGACGACGATGAAGAAGATCCTCAACGAACACCAACTTCCAAGACGATGGCAGAATCGTTGAATCGTTCCAGCAAGCAATGCAAATCCTTCTAGATGACGACCCAAACAAAGAACG
Organism: Homarus americanus; assembly: GCF_018991925.1. Classification (NCBI taxonomy): domain Eukaryota; kingdom Metazoa; phylum Arthropoda; class Malacostraca; order Decapoda; family Nephropidae; genus Homarus; species Homarus americanus. The sequence goes on from NW_024754150.1 coordinate 73,411, forward strand.
TATCTCAAGGGTTCGACACAGCATTGAGGACAGTCTTGGTTGTTACACAAAGATCTATAAGGAGAAGATGAGTAGCACCAAGCAGTCAACACTGGATTAATTTTTTCGTCGCGGGACGGCAGATGCAGCTTCTTCACAACAGCCTGTAGGCGAGGATGAGCAAACATCAATCGAGGAGAAGCAAGGAACGGCGGAGGAACCCCAGTCTCAGTGACTCACCACCCTCCTCCGCTCCCGCCCTCCTCCTCCTCCCCTCCCGCCCTCCTCCTCCTTCGCTCCACTACCCACCACACACTCACTCTACCACCTCCGCCCGTCAGTGAGTACCAATACAAACTTAGTACTGTAGTTCTATATAATGTATATATACTATTTTCTATAGAAGTGGCAATGATTTTCTGTACATGTAATGTTTTTCATGGGGCAAAGGGAGGCTGGGGAACATAACTCCCGTATTTTATCTATTTCTTATGGGGAAAATTATCCGTTTAACGGGTATTAGCCTCTGCCACATTAATATTATAAAAATATGAGCTAATGACATATTCATTATACAGTATACATTCTATCACCCAGACTATTGAGCATACAGCTACATAAGCATTTGTTCTTTCAAACCTCCTAGGGCAGACAGCCCATAACATTTGTTCTTTCACACCTTCTCTGGTGTACAGCCCATAAAACTACAGACTCAACCCTCAGTGTGTGGGTAGGCTGTGTAGTTAATGGCTGTGTTGAAGTGTGGTTACTCTCCAACCACCAGTTACCAGACTCAAGAGAGTTCAGCCCAGTTCTCACCAGTTCACAGCCTGACACGATGCCCTAAAGTCGTGTCGTGAGACCAGCTCTCCAGGCTGTACCTCTCTAAATATATCAGCTAATTACAAGCTAATAGCCAATGCTCATTAGTCTGTCAATACCAAATAATTGTACAGACATTACTACCCAATATAACTAGAAAATCACCTCGTGTGTTTACATTAAACCAAGGAACAACGAGTGAAGAGAACATTACCTGTGTGTCTTGTTTAACTTACAAGCTAAGATAATTACAGGTAAAACACAGGACAGCTGTGACGATTTCAACTATCATCCAATCTACGACTGTATCAAAGGTGACATGCCATGAGATTATTCGATATCTCACTCAGCTGCATCAAAGGTACCAGCAACGAACCTACACTCATTCAGGCAAGTGTTAACAAGTGAGATAGTTTGATATCCTATCACAGCTAAAACAAACATTGTTTCATATAACGTATCGTTTTCAGGAACGTAAACCCCGACGTTAAGCGAGGACTCCCTGTATTGGCAAAACTAATAAAAAAAAAAACACTCAAGAACTCCAAGGATTCTATGAAATCAAATCAGAACTCATACAACTTAGTTCAGAATGGCACAGACTACCTAAGAAGAAAATGGAGGTGGGGTGATATTCTGTGACTCCCAAAGTACTTCGCAATCGATGAACAGACCAGCAGCCTCAATGTCTAAAGTTGTTATGATATTGAAAAAAATGTGACAACTGCCAAGGAGAACAACTTTCACATTGAATTTGTGTGGATTTTGCCCCATGTTAGAATTAGGAATCATAACCGTGATGATAGACTGGCCAATAAGGCATGGGAGAAAGAAAATGTAGACCTGGACCTTGGCCTATCCAATGCTGCACTAAAAAACATACAAGTCAAAATCATGAATTCTGATCCAGAAGAACTGTGAAATGCACAAAGGCCCACCAATTGTAGTATTAGTAAATATAACAAAATTATGACAAGTGGTACTGATATGGCCAGCACAGAGTACAAAACCAGACAATGTGATGTAGTCGTGGCCAGAATTAGGCTAGGATACAGACACACCTGGCAAATTAGTGATGCTGTACCCATACCAGAACACTCAGCATGTAATCTTTGCTAGTGCCACATTCAATGATATAATGTTCAAGTGTATGCTTTAAAGGTTTATCACAAAGACTTCAAGCCAGCTGGCACTTTGTTACATGAACAATGTAATTACTATATTGAATCAGGAATCATTCAGGACATTCTTACAATCTTATAGTATATCCTAAATTTACTAGTCCACACCGATTACTCCTCAAATAGAATAAAACACTAATCAACATGACCTATATTGTATATGAACCAAAGTTCTGCATGGCAGTGAAAAGTGATAGCACCCTCAGTGTCAAATTGTACTCCAAGCTTTGCCAATAAAGTTGTTGAACTAAAAAGTACTACAGTAACCTGTGAGAGGCTCAGCAAATAGGGGACTCCGTGCTACTAGGCCTGGCACAGCTGGCGCTGGAGTGTGTTCCTCCTCCCAACCTGGGACTCGGACCCAAGTGTGATTTCGACTGGTGCTGGATTTTGCCTGATAGCTGTTGCCGTATGCTTGGTTGTCACGGGGTTTGGTGTACTCGTAGTGGTAGACCTGTCCTGGTGCATTCCCATCGTTACTGATATGGGTGTGCCCGTCGCCTCTGTCCGTTGTTATCATGTGTTTGGGTGTCATGGCACGTGGTGTACTGGTCGTGATAGGCATATTGGTGGCACCTCCCCCCATAGTTACTGAAATGTGTGCGTTGTGTCGCCCTCCTGGCTTTTTTTTTTTTTTAACAGGAATTAGCCCACCCGGGCACAGGTCGAACGACCCACAACGGGGCCTAGGGGGCAAAAAAATAAGAATAGAAAGAATTTAAAAATAGAAAAGAAAAAGGTTATATTAATCTACATCATGAAGATGCCAAAAAAACCAGCTTTTTTAAGCGAGACAGATTGTATGAGTATGGAAACACAGAAGACGGCAGAGCATTCCACAGTTTGGCTGTGTGAGAAAAGAAGGATGCACTATAACGGGTTATTTTAGTGTGACCGACATCCACAGAGAAACGGTGGGCACCGCGGGCAAGATGTGTGTTATGAGCCCACGGCCTTGCCGGCGGTACGCAGGATGCCAAATCCATCGAACACTGCCCGTTAAAGTACCTGTAAAAGGGAGAGAGTGAAGCAACATTGCAGCGAAGAGAAAGGGAAGATAGTTTGTCAACTAAAGGAGGAGAGTTAATAAGACAAAATGCCTTTGATTCCACCCTATCTAACAGTTGGACAGAAGAAGAGCCACCCCAGATATGAGAGCAGCACTCCAACTTAGGACGAATGAATCCCTAATATACTTAAAGCAACTGCTCAGGAGTGAAGTAGCTACGGCATCTGTACAGCATTCCCAACTTTCAGGAGGCAGTTTTAGCAATGTTGAGGAAGTGTGGCTTCCATGACATATTAGAGAAAATGGTGAGGCCTAGCATATCTATTTTAGAATTTGGCAGAATGATAGCATCCTGAAATGTAATTGGTGGGAGATCATCTTAAGTAGAAAGTGCAATTGGTAAATACTGAGTTTTATTACTTTTGAATTTAACCAAGTTTCTACCTCCCCATTCGGAGATGCTGCACAGATCCGCATCGATAGATGTAACAATATTAGCTCTAGAAACAGATCTAGTTTGAGAGTTAGGAGGAAGGAGAAAATGTGAAGAAGAGTGAAGAGTAGAATCATCAGCGCAAGAATGGATAGCACTAGTTGTAGTGTGAAGTAAATCATTGATAAAAAGAAGGAAGAGAATAGGTGAAAGAACAAAACCCTGTGGGACACCACTATTGGTAGAGAAAGAGCACAATGTAGTGCAAATTACAATATTTTCTGCCTACCTGAAGTCTGGTGGTGGCTTAAGCATATCCACTGTGGTGACTTTGAGAGAGATGGTCTTGAGCTCAGCCAAGAGGTACAGGTCCATAAAGTACTCCTGGCAGAAGAGACAAGCTCCTTTTCGGCGGCCATCAATCGTTGAAGCCTGGAATAAATTATTATCAATATTCTGTCAAATTATACAATGAATACAATAGGTCACAATGTACAATACAGTATTAATCTATTTATAAATCATAGCTTGATTCCTTCATAATGAAATGGATAATCAACATTTCTGTACACCAGAGTTATTGGAGGCCTTCAAGGTGCGTCGACATAGCTGCCTTGAGTTAATATTTCATAATAACCATGTATAGAACTTTATAACGATTCGTAGTGGTTTTGTCAGAAAAATTTTTTCTTCACTTAAATAAATGTAAATTTGATGACACAAAGTGTGCAGGGCTTTGAAGTAGAGAAAAATTATGGGGTAAAAACATACAAAAAATTTATGACATCAAACCTAATGAACTCTCAAATATCAGTATACAGTACAGTACATGTCTAACAAAATCAGAGACCCCAAAAGAACCCGACCTTACCTCTGAACCCCCTAGTGTGTAAACTGAACTTGGCCAATAAATAAATAAATCTGAAATTGAAGAATTTATATAAAAAACCTGTATACAGTGGTCCCTCGGTTAACAAACAAACTTTGATTAACGAAATCCTTACGAACATCACGTTTTGTTGTGAGCATCAGCTGATCAGCTGATGGGCTAGTCTGCCAATTCAGTATTGTAATCTGTTCTATGTTTACATTCGTTTCCAGTGGAATAAATATCAAGAAAGTTGTGCTCTTTAATATTTTTGCATTTTTTATATTAAAATTATTAGTCATTTTAACATTTATTTAACATATATTGATAATATATGCAGTACAGGGAAATAGTTTTTTGTGCGCCCATCAGACGCTTGACTCAGACCACCAGGCGTCAGTTGGGCTTTGTTGACAGTGGAGTGAACATCTATTTTGTTGGTGTCATGAATATTTTTCCATTTTTACATTGAAATAATTGGTCATTCTGAAATTTAGTTAACATATTGATAATAAATAGTGCAGTGCAGTGTTGATTTAAATAAAATAATCTTGAATTACACCTAGAGAACTTAAAATTTTATTGGTGAAATGACAGCATCAAGCATGGGTCCCCTGAAAGGTGATTTCTCCTCCATCCCCACTTCCTTCTCTTCTCCCTTCTCCTCCACCCCCACTTCTAATACCCATCATCAACCTTCTACATACACACCTCAAAGTAAGTGTACTTTACGGCTTTTTTTTTTTTTTTACTTTGTATGTACTTTTTGGTGAGATGGAACCAATTACCCAATATCCCATTGAAACAATGGATTCGGTTAACAAAATTTTCGATTAACGAACGACCACTGAAGGGTCAAGACGTACCTGGCGCTCCTCTGGGAGCAGCCAGGTCAACTGTTAAGTTGGCCCATACCAACTCCCTCCTCTGAACCCTCCTCCCCACCGGAATATCAACAAGCTCTCGCCAGAAGTTACAATTTCATTTAGGAAAGGAATGGAACCAGTGTTGAACAGAGGTGAACAGTGCTTAAGTCAGTGAGAACAACTCAACAGTAACAGCCGAGTCGTACCCAAGTTAACCTTCACACAGTGAGGTCCCAGGTACCCAGTGATAACGGCCAGTGAGACCCAACAACAACCAGCGATGTGTTAATCCGTCTACGATAGGATGGCCTGGGACCACACCTCACTCATATAACACCATCTGTGAGGGAATTACTACACCACGTCAGGTCCCTCGTAACACCATCTGTGAGGGAATTACTACACCAAGTCAGGCCCCTCATAACACCATCTGTGAGGAAATTTGTACACCACGTGATGCCCCTCATAACACCATCTGTGAGGGAGTTACTACACCATGTGAGGCCCCTCATAACACCATCTGTGAGGGAATTACTACACCACGTGATGCCCCTCATAACACCATCTGTGAGGGAACTACTACACCACATGAGGTCCCTCCTAACACCATCTGGGAGGGAGTTACTACACTACGTGTTTGCTGTTCAACACCTACATTAATCTGTATGTTCACTTTATGTTCCTTTACCTTTCTCTAATGAAGGCTTAGGTTAAACCACCAATGTATGTAATAAGTCATTTATGTTCAATGTATATTTTCAGCCTTTGGGCTGCAGAACTTTTTCAATAAACCGTTAATTATTATTATTATTATTATTATTATTAATGATTTGTGTTCGTTAACCGAGAGACCACTGTATAAATTTAAAACGAAAACGTGAGTAACCTCATGCACACAAGTATCATATTACATTGACACTTCAGCTGCTTGGCAGAGTAAGAAATAAAACAATATATATTCTTGCAAACCTGTACTGTACTTCCCTGACTGAAATCAAAGAGTTAAAAGAACTTAAAACTCCAGTACAGCAAGCCTGGATAATTTGCGGGTTTTTATTTCGTGGTCCGCTATTATTCGCGGATGACACCCTGGATGTACCCAAGAATATCTGCCAGGATTTTCGTGGCCAGTCTCTCGTCCCGGGAGGCTGGCCCACGCACAATTGCTCCACCTCAGTCCAGGATAAACACTTGTCAGTCACGTTTACCGTACCCCTGTTCAGGGGCGACTTCAGTCTACTAACCCCATCCCTTGAGTATGTTACTTGGGGAGCAGGAGCTTCACTACACTCTGGTCGACCTCTCGCCTCCCTATACCACTTCTGACAACTCGTTGGTGGAGCTGTTTTGCATTTGACCTGATATTCAGTTAATTTGTTAGATGTACTTATGTGTCTGAGATAATATTATAATTGTCAGGGCTGTAACGAGCAGGATGGTTGTCCGCTGCGCGTTTGCTGGTTCGCGACCCCCACTAGGGGGGTAGACGGAGGTGAGAACATCGCTGCTGGCTCGTCTCACAGATCAGACACTACCCAGCCGTCAGTACAGCTACACCTCCCCGCTGTCCGTTCAAATTCTGGTTGTAATCTCATCATAGGTCCTGGACTTGTGGGCTGTTTCCCCAGACCTTCACAAATTGACTGTCAATCTCCGGACACCTACCCCAGCTACTACCGCGGCTGCCACGTCATCGCCAGTTCCTCCATACCGTCCGCCAGTGCCGAGTGAGGAAGCTGACTTGACCTTCCCCCCTGAGAGCGGATCACTGCTTTCCAGAACATTCCCCAGGGCCGCCGCCGTAGGATATATCTGTTCATTATTTGATTCCATTAATTGTTTGACCCCCTTAAATGTTTGATTCCATTAATTGTTGACTCCCGTTAATTATTTGATTCCCTTAATTGTTGACTCCATTAATTGTTTGATTCCCATAATTGTTTGGCTCCATTAATTGTCTGATTCTCATAATTGATTGACTCCCGTAATTGTTATTTGACGTTTGTGTTAGTGGTGTCAGAGTTTTGTGTTATTTTCATAGTAAAAAGATGTTGATCTCTAACGGTTGTTTGTTATCCCTCAGAAAACCATGGTTCTTGACTTTCCTCTTATAAGATCCTGATTAGGCTGGTAAGGGATTTCTATCCCTAAGTCCCAGGCCTTTACAATAATATTCAATTTATATTTAAATGGACAATTTTCCTTTAGCACCTCAGAATCAATTGGTATAACAGTCTAACATCAAAGATCCTATATGGCCTTGACAGCCTGGCTTCCTTGTATCTGTGAGGTTGCCAGTTATTATTTCTGGCATTTGTTGTAATTATGGTGAATCACTGTGCTCCATCTTTAGTAGAATAACATAATGACATCAATGTAGTGAAAATATATCAATGGCAGTCAAATAATGGGTGTTTTCTGCTGGAAATCCATGACCAACACTAGTTCCTAAGACCCATTGAAAAACACAGCTTGCACCAACAGAGATGATGTGTGATGGGAAATGTCAAGCCGTCGTGCTATCTCCTATTTGCTTAGCTTTCTGCTTAGGCCTATCGTAAAGGGCGATGATACTGCCTCGTGTTGCATGTGATATCTCCATAGTGACTGTCAATCCCATGGGAGGACCCGACGACATCATCTAGTAGTGTGAGTCAGATAATGTTCTGTTGCCAACACGAATCGTGAGATGGTACGTTACACTGTACAGTTGTACCCCCACTTAACGCGGTCAATTGAACCCACAGGGTACCGCGTTAAGTGAACAACAGAACATATGGGATTAATTCCAATAGAGACTGGCCCAACCCCCAAACTCCACTTTTTGACGACACACAACTATGTTGTAGTAAAAATATTATCTTAACTTTATGATGGTATGCACACACAATTAATAATTAAGAGAAATATCAATAATATTAGGTTTTTTAACACTTACATTAGTAGAAAAGATGGCTGGGCACACGGGGATGGGGGTTGGTTCCGAGGCAGAGGGCAGATTATTGGCCCTCACCTGTATCACTTGTATCAATTGTATCACTATCCACCACAGAGGCTTGCAGGGCCTCTTTGTCAAACCCCTCAAAGTCCATATAAGTCCATATCCTCACTATAATTTTCACTATCACTGACTTGGGCCGGCTGTGGTGGGTGGCTGGTGAAGAACTCGGTAATGTTTTGATGACTGGGCGACCTTGTGCGCATCGTGCCCGCGCCGCTTCCCGCGTATATGAGTAGATGAACCGCGTTAAGTGAAAGTTCGGTTCTGGCGAGGCACCGCGTATATGAGAAATCGCGTTAAGTGAAACCGCGTTAAGCGGGGTACAACTGTATTCATAATTGTTACCTCATCAATTGAGGTAGAAATAATATTGAAATGCAGTAAATCATAATGTCATATTAATTGGATATGGCATAATAACACACCTGTAATTACAAATGCATGTAATATCGGATCATAGTGTTTCATATTTTGTTCGAAGTGATTCCATAGTAACCTCGGTTCATAAAAACATAACATAGTAACGTTATATTCCTATTTAGCAACCCATCCCCTGGGGCTGAAATAGTATCAAGGTGCATAAATAAGCGGGGTTACTCATGATGTTATTCGTTTTACATATGGTTAACACAATTCCTCTTATTTCATTACATTATGTAGAGAATAGGTGGTAAACTGCAGATATGGTAATTATCAGGTGCAAGAAGAAAGAACGAAAGGTGCAACTCACAATCAGCAATACCAACCGAACCGAGATTGCTGTGCAAGTGTTATTGTGTTCATTTCCAAATACATCAGGCCCAGGGGGCCAATTCTTTGTTGGGAGAGTGTACATAATGGTATAGTCACTCAGATCTCCATTCCTTGATGAGAACTATGAACAATGAATTGACTAAAGTCAGGACCTAGGCAGGACTGGATCCGTGGGGGAGGGGGGGGTCCTGGGGGTCCAGCCCCCCCTTTTCATCAGAAAATTATATTTTTTCTTTAATGCATTATTGTACTAAGGCATTTTTATTTAGCAACAAGTAATTGTAACTGATCTCAGAATATATCAATATCAAATGCACATGGCCTCAAAATGCTCATGGTGGGCTGGGTGTTTGCTATGTTCCCCCACCCACAACTTCTTGGACTCACTGAATACTTGAGTGGATGTCGTCAGGCAGTGAGGTATCAGGGCTCGGTCTCCACATTCCAACACCTCGCCTGCGGTGTTCCCCAGGGGACCAAGATGGGACCACTGTGCTTCCTCATCATGATCAACGACACTCTATCGGACACTCTTCACAAGTGGAAGTACGTGGACGACTGCACTGTGGAGGTTACAGTGGACAACACCGCACCAGACTACTCATCGCTACAAGGCACCCTGGACAGGCTACAGGCATGGACTACGGAGAACAAGGTCACCATCAACCACACCAAAACCGTAGTAGTGCACTTCAATACCGCCACCACTCCAGTGCAAGCTCCAGCAGTCACAGTGGGTACCCATCCTCTCCAGTTAATGCAGTCTGCCAAACTCCTGGGCGTAACTATAGACAACAAACTGAACTGGAAGGCCCATGTAAATAACACAGTTAAGGCAGCCTCATACTGACTCTACATGCTACGATGACTTAGGTCACTTGGGACACCCACGCCAGAGCTGAGGAGTATCTACAACGCCTTTATTCTCCCCAAACTAACGTATGCGTCACCAGCCTGGTCGTCTTCTCTCAACTCCACCCAACAACGTCGGCTAGAGAAGGTACAAAAAAGGGCCTGCAGAATCATGCACGGCGCAGAATACTCTGGCTACATCAACGCTCTCTCCACCCTGGAAATGCCATCCCTCAGTGATCTCCACCACCAAGCACTGGAAAGGTTTGGCAGCCAACTAATGCATCACCCTCGTCATCGCCGCCACCGGCAGCCCCCCACCCACCTCGCGCAGTCCGCCGCTACAACAAAATTCAGTCCATAAGAGCCCGCACCGATAGATATAAGAATAGCACCATCCCATCTATTGTTAAAATAATAAACAACACCTGATTTATGTACTGCACAGCTCTGTAAATGTATTCAACGCATATTATATCATGGTCTAAATCAGATATAAACCTGTATATTTTCAGCCACCGGCTGCAACTCTATTAATAAACCTTTTATTATTATTATTATTATTACCCTTTGACACTCCTGGGTCAGCCTCTGCTGAGTAATATGCAATAAACTTACCTTAAACCTAAAAAAAAAAAAATAAACATACACAATCTTTCACAAAAGGAAAACTTACTCCCAGATTTGGACCCCTTGCGCCTTGGTAATACAGTCCTCAAACGTGAAGAAATATTAAATTCCCTGGGGTTATTGTGAAGATAAACTAAACTAGAGAAACCAGTAAATAAGAAGTGCAGTATACTGTATCACAATCGTCAGTCACTCACTCTTGCAGCAATGAAAGAAAACTACCTGTATTATGATCGTATTTATCAACACTTGATACACATTATGAGGGGGGGAGGGGCCTCTGGCTTCACAAAAACACAAGCCCTGGTCACTGCAAAGCAGAGTTTGGTTGACAATGACGTACCTGAATAAAAACATTGACCACACTAACGAACAATTTGTGAAATTTAAAATTTTAAAATTACAGTAATACCCCACTTTACACGTTTCTACGTTTACGCGGTACCCTGCCAGACCCGGAATGTTCACTTTACGTGGTGCACCTACTCTTTTACGCGGAGAGCGGCTGGCGGTCATCTCGCGCCGCGCCATTTTTGGATTCAAACCTCCAGCCATCCCGCCATGTTGGGTAAGCGGCGCGAGTAGGTTGCGCAGTGTATGTCTTTGTTGCATTATCGGTGACGTCATATGACGTATCGGACTTTGATTGGGCCAAGCATCCTTACCTCCCTCCCCCGCTAGCTGTGATTGGTTTAATGTAATATGACATGCCCCGCCGCAGGAGCGATGAAGCCCGTTGACCTACCCGCGTCAGTTACACCCCTCCAGGCTACACCGTGTATATCGGTATCGTTCCATAAGAATGGCTGCCACCGGACCACCACCACCACCACAAAGAAACCTTGCATTACGTGGACCCAGCCGCCCTAAGCCAAAGAAGATACGACGTGCCCTAAGCTACGAAATTAAATACAAGATCATCCAAGAGTTCGAGAAAGGAACAAGGCAGGTTGATTTAGAGTTCCAGCATGCTGTGAACGAATCTACAATCAGGACAATCAAGAAGGATGCAGCCAAGATAAAAGAACACATGAACATCACAAAGTCTACAGGTGCTTCTATGATCAAGTATTGCCACAACAAGGTGCTTCTCAAGATGGAGAAATTACTTGTGAGCTACCTGATTCGTCAGGCAAGACGGAACATGGCGGTCGACACGCGCTCAGTTCAGGAGTACGCACGTGAACTGTACGCAGCTGTGTCACGTAAGATGGGAATTGCAGAGCCCAAACCCTTCAATGCTTCCTCTGGGTGGTTGCAGAGGTTTAAGAAGAGGAACAAGATTACCAACATTAACATTGGTAGTGAAGAAGCTAGTGCTGACCGTGTTGCGGCTAGGGATTTTCCTCCGTTTTTACGTGAGATTATGGAGAAAGGACAGTACACCGACGACCAGGTGTTCAACATGGACGAATCCGGTCTCTTTTGGAAAAAGCTACCTTCCAAGACCTTCGTTGTCAAGACTGCCAGCAAGTGTCGGGGCCGGAAGTTGCAGAAGGAGCGCATCACCGTCCTGTTTACCACCAATGCCTCCGGTACCTGTAAGCTCAAGTTATCGGTGATCCACACAGCCCGCAAGCCACACGCCTACAAGAACATGGACATGACCAAGCTAAATGTCCACTGGCTGACCGCACGTAAGGCGTGGATGTTCTCTACTCTGTCCCTCTCCTGGTTTGATGACTGTTTCGTTCCCGACGTGAAGAAACTCTGTGAGCAACAGAATGTTCCATTCAAGACTTTGTTGCTGCTTGAAAACGCACCAGGACACTCTCCCCTACTGTTGGATCATCACCCCAACATAAAAGTGGTTTTCCTTCTTCCCAACACTACGTCATTAATCCAGCCCATGGACCAAGAATTAATCTGCAATGTGAACGCTGCATTCTCTGCAAAGAAGTTTAAGCTCCTGAACGACTATCACTATACCAACACCAAGGATGAGTTGCATAACCTGGGTGACACCGATAGCAAGAGCGAAGAGGACAAGGAACAACAGTTGGCAGAGCAAGAAATACTTGTGAAACACTTTTGGAGGAAATTCAACGTCAAGAAAGCTGTGGACTTCTTGGTGGAGGCATGGAATCAGCTGTCTGTAGCAACGGTTCATCACGCATGGAGACATGTGTTGCAAGGTATCCCAGGTGAGAGGCAGAGTCAATCTGTGACTGGTGAGGTTCAGACTGTTGCAGTAGTAGTGGACCTTGCCAGAGAAGCTGCGCAGAGTGTTACAGCTGCAGGCTTCTCCGAGACCACCAACGACGACATTATGGAGGAGATAAGGGATCCTGATGTGACTGTCGACGAGATGTTAGAAGATGATGACGTCAGTGAAGAGACAGGCGGTGTTTCATCCCAAGAAGAACGCAAGTTATCGCATGGTAATGTAAGGGGTGCCATCGAGTGTGTAGAGAAACTGAAGCTCCTCCTTTCGGCCGACCCTGACGATAACTGGTATGAAGTCTTCACTACCCAGCTGTTGCAGATTATGGAGCCCTACATCAAGGTGTATCACGACAACATCAACACTATCCGTCAGCAAAGCATTACCGAGTTCTTCGCCCGCAACCCACCACAGCCAGCCCAAGCAAGTGATAGTGACAGAGACAGTGATGGTGATTTTCAGGGATTTGTCAGGGAGGCCCTGATAAGTGTGGATGACAGTGATGGTGACTCACCTGAGGGCCAATAGCCTGCCCCCTGCCTCGGAACCAGTCTCCATTCCCGTACGCCGACCCATCTCTTATACTAATGTAAGTGTTAAACCTAACCCTGATTTTTTCTAACCTAACCTACCATGACATATGCGTTAAACCTTAATTTTTCTTTTACCTGGTACAGTATATTATTCTCTTATTGATACTTCTCTTCTATATTATGTGTGTGTGTGCATGCCATCATAAAGTTAAGATGTTATTTTTACTAAAACATACGTATTGTGTCGGGAAAAAGTGGAGTTTGGGGGTCGGCCCAGTCTCTATTTCAATTAATCCCATATGTTCTGTTGTTCACTTTACGCGTTTCCCGCTTTACGCAGGCCTCCGTGGGTTGAATTGACAGCGTAAAGCGAGGTATCACTGTATAGGATATTAACACCTAGTACTGTGCCCTATTTGTTTATAAACCTGTCAATCACTTGATTGAGATTAATTATTTCCAGTTCCAGAATAACCATAGATACAACTTAAGCCCAGAGCTACTAAGATCACGCCCCATGCACTCTTCTCTGTCCCAGACCTCCATCATGGTGTGAAGGTGAAACAACTTACTCCCACCTGTGCGAGCAAAGACTATGCTCCCTTCCTTTAAGCCATCTCTTAAAAATATCTAATGTCTGTAAACACTCATTTTGGTGCTTGGTTCCACTACCTTTACCAATGACATGAAACTGCTTCACTCTTCTCCTGTCAACTAGCTTAGAACCTCCATAGCCACACCCTTAAGACTCTTGGTTAATTGCACTGCACACTGCTTGTCATCCCACCTGTTTTGCTCAGCCAGTAACTCAAAACTGTGCTTGGTACGCTTCCCATGAGACATTGCCATCGAATTCCTGCGGTTTCTTCTTCACTGGCTCTCTTGGATAGTTCACCACTTCACTTGACAAAGTTCGGTGTCTGAACTCAGGTGCTGTATAATTCAACTCGACATTACTTTTTTCTACACGCTTGTTACCGCAAGCAGTCATGAGTAGGATGACACATAAACAAACACTATTTAGGCTCTAAGTCATGTCAGGTTTATTGGGTGTGCCTGCCCGTATACAGTATGTAGGGTGTTGAGATGGTTGAAGATGAGAGACCTAGAGGAGGTGAGGTGTTGGGTGGTAGTAAGGGAGCTTGTTTGTGTACTGTATAACCACCTGACTCAGCAGCCCTCACCCATCGAGAGAGGGTTGGGGAGGCGGCAGGGTGTATCACTGTAGCTATTCAGACCACAGAGGCAACACCTAACCTGGTTTCTCTTGAGACTTCCAACACGTAAGTTTAACTGGTACTTATTGTGTACACAGGTAGACTGTGTCCATAGCTTCGTTTATCATTGTGACGACATAAAAATATGGAAACTTAAGTACTCATTATAAGTGTTAAGATTAGACTGATTACATAGCTATGATTGTTATGTAAATATATATTGGATTAGACATTTATGTGATTGCCTATGTATGTTTTATGTGAAATACTAAAAGGAATTGTATCCAACAGGTTTGACCAAATTATAATGTTTGAGTCCAACGTCACAAGTTTCAATAAATCCTCTAATCGCCTGATTGGCGATTACACTCTTATCTTATTTTCAATAACTTTTAACTCTATTCACTCCAGTCTGAGCGTACAAAAACGATGTTTCACGCGCACCACTGCAATTATAGGGGTCACTAGATCTTGGCTGATACCCTGCTGTTAGACAATTCTCTAGAATGTCTATCCTACTACTGACTTTCTTAAGCTCACTGTTCACTACTGTTAGCTCTTCATGTACCTCCGTGATCTCACCACTCACTCTTTGTTTGTGTTGCTTCAATTTTTCACCCACTTCATCTTTTGTCACTCCTAGTTAAACTTGCGCCTAAAGCAATGCATCATCCCATCTGTTACACATTATTTGCAGAGTCTTATCCTGTTCATGAATAATCTTGTCAATCTCTTCCAGCAGCTGCTGCAGTTGTTGCTTCTGTCCTTCTCTCCGTTTCTGCAGTTGTTCCTGAATTTTTACTTGCAGATGCACACACTTCATGTTTCTGCTCTTCTTCTTCTTCTTGCAGTAGTTATTTCAGTTCTTCTCATGATTGTAGCTGTTCCTGTAACGTTGTTTGTTGCTCCTTCTGTTCTTCTAGTTGTGCATGTAAGAATTGTATCAGATGAGCCATGGAAATCTCCCCATGGCTGGCTTAGCTTCTGGTCTGGACACCGTCACCTTCCATCTTGATTAATATCTCATTGCTAGAGCTATCCCACTTCTTACACCACTGTTACGAACCTCTTTCGGTGCTTACCATCTTCCACCGTTGGTTACCAGCAGCCAGATCACATGTACAAAAGCAGTAGATACAGTATATCACAAGTGTCGTCGAATTACCACTAGCTGACAGTATATCACAAGTGTTGTCGAATTACCACTAGCTGACAGTATATCACAAGTGTCGTCGAATTACCACTAGCTGACAGTATATCACAAGTGTTGTCGAATTACCACTAGCTGACAGTAGATCACAAGTGTAGTCGAATTATCACTAGCTGACAGTATATCACAAGTGTCGTCGAATTACCACTAGCTGACAGTAGATCACAAGTGTAGTCGAATTATCACTAGCTGACAGTATATCACAAGTGTTGTCGAATTACCACTAGCTGACAGTATATCACAAGTGTCGTCAAATTACCACTAGCTGACAGTATATCACAAGTGTTGTCGAATTACCACTAGCTGACAGTATATCACAAGTGTCGTCGAATTACCACTAGCTGACAGTATATCACAAGTGTCGTCGAATTACCACTAGCTGACAGTATATCACAAGTGTAGTCAAATTACCACTAGCTGACAGTATATCACAAGTGTCGTCGAATTACCACTAGCTGACAGTATATCACAAGTGTCGTCATCGAATTACCACTAGCTGACAGTATATCACAAGTGTCGTCGAATTACCACTAGCTGACAGTATATCACAAGTGTCGCCAAGTTACCACTAGCTGACAGTATATCACAAGTGTCGTCAAGTTACCACTAGCTGACAGTATATCACAAGTGTCATCGAATTACCACTAGCTGACAGTATATCACAACATCACAATGAGTCGAATTACCACTAGCTGACAGTATATCACAAGTGTTGTCGAATTACCACTAGATGACAGTGTATAGTGTCGAATTACCACTAGCTGACAGTATATCACAAGTGTGTCGAATTACCACTACCACTAGCTGACAGTATCACAAGTGTAGTCGAATTACCACTAGCTGACAGTATATCACAAGTGTCGTCGAATTACCACTAGCTGACAGTATATCACAAGTGTAGTCGAATTACCACTAGCTGACAGTATATCACAAGTGTAGTCGAATTACCACTAGCTGACAGTATATCACAAGTGTCATCGAATTACCACTAGCTGACAGTATATCACAAGTGTTGTCAAATTACCACTAGCTGACAGTATATCACAAGTGTCATCGAATTACCACTAGCTGAAAGTATATCACAAGTGTAGTCGAATTACCACTAACTGACAGTATATCACAAGTGTCATCGAATTACCACTAGCTGACAGTATATCACAAGTGTTGTCGAATTACCACTAGCTGACAGTATATCACAAGTGTCATCGAATTACCACTAGCTGACAGTATATCACAAGTGTAGTCGAATTACCACTAGCTGACAGTATATCACAAGTGTAGTCGAATTACCACTAACTGACAGTATATCACAAGTGTCATCGAATTACCACTAGCTGACAGTATATCACAAGTGTCGTTGAATTACCACTAGCTGACAGTATATCACAAGTGTTGTCGAATTACCACTAGCTGACAGTATATCACAAGTGTCATCGAATTACCACTAGCTGACAGTATATCACAAGTGTCGTCGAATTACCACTAGCTGACAGTATATCACAAGTGTCATCGAATTACCACTAGCTGACAGTGTATCACAAGTGTCATCGAATTACCACTAGCTGACAGTATATCACAAGTGTCATCGAATTACCACTAGCTGACAGTATATCACAAGTGTCATCGAATTACCACTAGATGACAGTGTATCACAAGTGTCATCGAATTACCACTAGCTGACAGTATATCACAAGTGTCATCGAATTATCACTAGCTGACAGTATATCACAAGTGTCATCGAATTATCACTAGCTGACAGTATATCACAAGTGTCGTCGAATTACCACTAGCTGACAGTATATCACAAGTGTAGTCGAATTACCACTAGCTGACAGTATATCACAAGTGTTGTCGAATTACCACTAGATGACAGTGTATCACAAGTGTCATCGAATTACCACTAGCTGACAGTATATATCACAAGTGTTGTCAAATGCCACTAGCTGAAAGTATATCACAAGTGTTGTCAGTTACCACTAGCTGAAAGTATATCACAAGTGTTGTCGAATTACCACTAGCTGACAGTATATCACAAGTGTTGTCGAATTACCACTAGCTGACAGTATATCACAAGTGTTGTCGAATTACCACTAGCTGAAAGTATATCACAAGTGTCATCGAATTACCACTAGCTGACAGTATATCACAAGTGTAGTCGAATTACCACTAGCTGACAGTATATCACAAGTGCCATCGAATTACCACTAGCTGACAGTAGATCACAAGTGTAGTCGAATTACCACTAGCTGACAGTATATCACAAGTGTAGTCGAATTACCACTAGCTGACAGTATATCACAAGTGTTGTCGAATTACCACTAGCTGACAGTATATCATAAGTGTTGTCGAATTACCACTAACTGTTGACAGTATATCTAAGTGTAGTCGAATTGCCACTAGCTGACAGTATATCACAAGTGT